>NC_061794.1:0-267683 GCF_021462225.1 Girardinichthys multiradiatus | reverse complement strand
TGTTCGAGGGAGCACATCCTCACTGTTTCAGAATTGCGATACAGCTTTTTCAATATCGGCATGAACGTTGCTCGTTTTGTGTTCTGAGGAGCAAATTCTCACTCTTTCAGGCTTACAATAAACCTTTTTCAAAATCAACGCGAAAGGTGCTTGTTTGTTGTTCGAGAGAGCAAATCCTCACTGTTTCAGGATTGCAATACAGCTTTTTCAATATCGACGCTAACGGTACTCGTTTTTTGTTCTTAGGAGCAATTCCTCACTCTTTCAGGCTTGCGATACATCTTTTTCAATATCGACGCTAACGGTACTCGTTTTTTGTTCTTAGGAGCAATTCCTCACTCTTTCAGGCTTGCGATACATCTTTTTCAGTATTGACGGGAACGGTGCTCGTTTTTTGTTCTTAGGAGCAAATCCTCACTCTTTCAGGCTTGCGATACAGCATTTTTAATATCGACGCGAACTGTCTCGTTTTGTGTTCTTTGGAGCAAAACCTCACTCTTTCAGGCTTGCGATACAGGTTTTTAAATATCGACATGAACGGTGCTCGTTTTTTGTTCTTAGGAGCAAATCCTCACTCTTTCAGGCTTGCGATACAGCTTTGTCAGTATCGACAAGAACGGTGCTTGTTTGTTGTTCGAGGGAGCAAATCCTCACTGTTTCAGAATTGCGATACAGCTTTTTCAATATCGACACGAACGGTGCTCGTTTTGTTTTCTGAGGAGCAAATCCTCACTCTTTCAGGCTTGCGATACAGCTTTTTCAGTATCGACAAGAACGGTGCTCGTTTTTTGTTCTTAGGAGCAATTCCTCACTCTTTCAGGCTTGCAATACAGGTTTTTCAATATCGACGCGAACGGTGCTCGTTTTTTGTTCTTAGGAGCAAATCCTCACTCTTTCAGGCTTGCGATACAGCATTTTTAATATCGACGCGAACTGTCTCGTTTTGTGTTCTTTGGAGCAAATCCTCACTCTTTCAGGCTTGCGATACAGGTTTTTAAATATCGACATGAACGGTGCTCGTTTTTTGTTCTTAGGAGCAAATCCTCACTCTTTCAGGCTTGCGATACAGCTTTGTCAGTATCGACAAGAACGGTGCTTGTTTGTTGTTCGAGGGAGCAAATCCTCACTCTTTCAGAATTGCAATACAAGTTTTTCAATATTGACATGAACGGTGCTCGTCTTTTGTTCTGAGGAGCAAATCCTCACTCTTTCAGGCTTGCGATACAGCTTTTTCAGTATCGACAAGAACGGTGCTCGTTTTTTGTTCTTAGGAGCAATTCCTCACTCTTTCAGGCTTGCGATACAGGTTTTTAAATATCGACGCGAACGGTGCTTGTTTTGTGTTCTTTGGAGGAAATCCTCACTCTTTCAGGCTTACCATAAATCTTTTTCAATATCGAAGCGAACGGTGCTCATTTTTTGTTCTTAGGAGCAAAACTCTTTCAGGCCTGCGATACAAGTTTTTCAACATCGACGCGAACGGTGCTCGTTTTGTGTTCTGAGGAGTAAATCCTCACTGTTTCAGAATTGCGATAAGGCTTTTTCAATATCGACGCAAAAGGTGCTTGTTTTGTGTTCTTTGGAGGAAATTCTCAGTCTTTCAGAATTGCGATATAGCTTTTTAATATCGACGCTAACGGTGCTCGTTTTGTGTTCTGAGGAGCAAATCCTCACTGTTTCAGAATTGCAATACAGCTTTTTTAATATCGACTCGAACGGTGCTCGTTTTATTTCTTAGGAGCAAATCCTCACTCTTTCAGGCTTGCGATACAGGTTTTTAAATATCGACGCTAACGGTGCTTGTTTTGTGTTCTTTGGAGGAAATTCTCACTCTTTCAGGCTTACGATCAACCTTTTTCAATATCGACGCGAAAGGTGGTTGTTTTGTGTTCTTTGGAGGAAATCCTCACTGTTTCAGGCTTTCGATACAACTTTTTCAATATCGACGCTAACGGTAATCGTTTTTTGTTCTGAGGAGCAAATCCTCACTGTTTCAGAATTGCGATACAGCTTTTTCAATATCGACGTGAACGGTGCTTGTTTTGTGTTCTTAGGAGAAAATCCTCACACTTTCAGGCTTGCGATACAGGTTTTTAAATATCGAAGCGAACGGTGCTTGTTTTGTGTTCGAGGGAGTATATCCTCACTGTTTAAGGATTGCAATACAGCTTTTTCAATATCGACGCTAACGGTACTCGTTTTTTGTTCTTAGGAGGAAATTCTCACTCTTTCAGGCTTACGATAAACCTTTTTCAATATCGACGCGAAAGGTGCTTGTTTTGTGTTCTTTGGAGGAAATTCTCAGTCTTTCAGAATTGCGATATAGCTTTTTTAATATCGACGCGAACGGTGCTCGTTTGTGTTCTGAGGAGCAAATCCTCACTGTTTCAGAATTGCAATACAGCTTTTTAAATATTGACGCTAACGGTGCTTGTTTTGTTTTCTTTGGAGGAAATTCTCACTCTTTCAGGCCTGCGATACAGGTTTTTAAATATAGACGCAAACGAGCTTGTTTTGTGTTCTTTGGAGGAAATTCTCACTCTTTCAGGCTTACGATAAACCTTTTTCAATATCGACGCGAAAGGTGGTTGTTTTGTGTTCTTTGGAGGAAATCCTCACTGTTTCAGGCTTTCGATACAACTTTTTCAATATCGACGCTAACGGTAATCGTTTTTTGTTCTGAGGAGCAAATCCTCACTGTTTCAGAATTGCGAAACAGCTTTTTCAATATCGACGCGAACGGTGCTTGTTTTGTGTTCTTAGGAGCAAATCCTCACACTTTCAGGCTTGCGATACAGGTTTTTAAATATCGAAGCGAACGGTGCTTGTTTTGTGTTCGAGGGAGTATATCCTCACTGTTTAAGACTTGCAATACAGCTTTTTCAATATCGATGCGAACGGTGCTCATTTTTTGTTCTGAGGAGCAAATCCTCACTGTTTCAGAATTGCGATACAGCTTTTTAAAAATCGACACAAACGGTGCTCGTTTTGTGTTCTTTGGAGCAAATCCTCACTCTTTCAGGCTTGCGATACAGTTTTTAAATATCGACGTGAACGGTGCTTGTTTTGTGTTCGAGGGAGTAAATCTTCACTGTTTCAGAATTGCGATACAGCTTTTTCAATATCGACACGAACGGTGCTCGTTTTGTGTTCTTTGGAGCAAATCCTCACTCTTTCAGGCTTGCGATACAGCTTTGTCAGTATCAACAAGAATGGTGCTCGTTTTTGGTTCTTAGGAGGAATTCCTCACTCTTTCAGGCTTGCGATACACGTTTTTAAATATCGACGCGAACGTTGCTCGTTTTGTGTTCTTAGGAGCAAATCCTCATTCTTTCAGGCTTGCGATACAGCTTTTTCAGTATCGACAAGAAAGGTGCTCGTTTTTTGTTCTTAGGAGCAAAACCTCACTCTTTCAGGCTTGCGATACAAGTTTTTCAATATCGACACGAACGGTGCTCGTTTGGGTTCTTTGAAGGAAAGTCTCACTCTTTCAGGCTTGCGATACAGCTTTTTCAGTATCGACACGAACGGTGCTCGTTTTGTGTTCTTTGGAGCAAATCCTCACTCTTTCAGGCTTTCGATACAGCTTTTTCAATATCGGCGTGAACGTTGCTTGTTTTGTGTTCTGAGGAGCAAATCCTCGCTCTTTCAGGCTTACAATAAACGTTTTTCAATATTGACGTGAACGGTGCTTGTTTTGTGTTCGAGGGAGCAAATCTTCACTGTTTCAGAATTGCGATACAGCTTTTTCAATATCGACACGATCGGTGCTTGTTTTGTGTTCTTTGGAGCAAATCCTCACTCTTTCAGGCTTGCGATACAGTTTTTAAATATCGACGTGAACGGTGCTTGTTTTTTGTTCTTAGGAGCAAATCCTCACTCTTTCAGACTTTCGATACAGCTTTTTCAATATCGGCGTGAACGTTGCTTGTTTTGTGTTCTGAGGAGCAAAACCTCACTCTTTCAGGCTTGCGATACAAGTTTTTCAATATCGACACGAACGGTGCTCGTTTGGGTTCTTTGAAGGAAAGTCTCACTCTTTCAGGCTTGCGATACAGCTTTGTCAGTATCGACACGAACGGTGCTCGTTTTGTTTTCTTTGGAGCAAATCCTCACTCTTTCAGGCTTGCGATACAGCTTTTTCAGTATCGACGCTATCGGTGCTCGTTTTTTGTTCTTAGGAGCAATTCCTCACTCTTTCAGGCTTACAATAAACCTTTTTCAATATTGACGCGAACGGTGCTTGTTTTGTGTTCGAGGGAGCAATCCTCACTGTTTCAGAATTGCGATACAGCTTTTTCAATATCGACACGAACGGTGCTTGTTTTGTGTTCGAGGGAGCAAATCCTCACTGTTTCAGGCTTGCGATACAGCTTTTTCAGTATCGACAAGAACGGTGCTCGTTTTTTGTTCTTAGGAGCAAAACCACACTCTTTCAGGCTTGCGATACAAATTTTTCAATATCGACACCAACGGTGCTCGTTTTGTGTTCTTTGAAGGAAAGTCTCACTCTTTCAGGCTTGCGATTCAGGTTTTTCAATATTGACGCGAACGGTGCTCGTTTTTTGTTCTTTGGAGGAAAGTCTCACTGTTTCAGACTTGCGATACAGCTTTGTCAGTATCGACACGTCGACGCGAACGGTGCTTGTTTTGTGTTCTTAGGAGGAAAGTCTCACTCCTTCAGGGTGCGATACAGCTTTTTCAGTATCGACGTAAACGGTGCTCGTTTTTTGTTTTAAGGAGGAAATTCGCACTCATTCAGGCTTTCGATAAACCTTTTTCAATATAGATGCTCGTTCTGTGTTCGCGGGACCAAATCCTCTCTGTTTCAGGCTTGCTATACAGGTTTTTCAATATCGACGCGAACGGTGCTCGTTTTTTGTTCTTAGGAGCAAATCCTCACTCTTTCAGGCTTGCGATACAGGTTTTTCAATATCAACGATAACGGTCCTCGTTCTCTGTTCGCCGGAGCAAATGCTCACTGTTTCAGGCTTGCGATACAGCTTTTTCAATATCGATTTGTCGACACGAACGGTGCTCGTTTTGTGTTCTTAAGAGCAGATACTCATTGTTTCAGGCTTGCGATACAGCTTTTTCTGTATCGACAAGAACGGTCCTCGTTTTTTGTTATGAGGAGCAAATCCTCACTGTTTCAGGCTTGCTATACAGGTTTTTCAATATCGACGCGAACTGTGCTCGTTTTTTGTTCTTAGGAGCAAATCCTCACTCTTTCAGGGTTGCGATACAGCTTTTTCAATATCAACAATAACGGTCCTCGTTCTCTGTTAGCCGGAGCAAATGCTCACTGTTTCAGGCTTGCGATACAGCTTTTTCAACATCGATTTGTCGACACGAACGGTGCTCGTTTTGTGTTCTTAGGAGCATATACTCACTCTTTCAGGCTTGCGATACAGCTTTTTCAGTGTCGACAAGAAAGGTGCTCGTTTTGTGTTCGAGGGAGCAAATCCTCACTGTTTCAGGATTGCAATACAGCTTTTTCAATATCGACGCTAACGGTACTCGTTTTTTGTTCTTAGGAGCAAATCCTCACTCTTTCAGGCTTTCGATACAGCTTTTTCAATATCGACGCTAACGGTACTCGTTTTTTGTTCTTAGGAGCAATTCCTCACTCTTTCAGGCTTGCGATACATCTTTTTCAGTATTGACGTGAACGGTGCTCGTTTTTTGTTCTTAGGAGCAAATCCTCACTCTTTCAGGCTTGCGATACAGCATTTTTAATATCGACATGAACGGTGCTCGTTTTTTGTTCTTAGGAGCAAATCCTCACTCTTTCAGGCTTGCGATACAGCTTTGTCAGTATCGACGAGAACGGTGCTTGTTTGTTGTTCGAGGGAGCAAATCCTCACTGTTTCAGAATTGCGATACAGCTTTTTCAATATCGACACGAACGGTGCTCGTTTTGTTTTCTGAGGAGCAAATCCTCACTGTTTCAGAATTGCAATACAGCTTTTTTAATATCGACTCGAACGGTGCTCGCTTTGTTTCTTAGGAGCAAATCCTCACTCTTTCAGGCTTGCGATACAGGTTTTTAAATATCGACGCTAACGGTGCTTGTTTTGTGTTCTTTGGAGGAAATTCTCACTCTTTCAGGTTTACGAAAAACCTTTTTCAATATCGACGCGAAAGGTGGTTGTTTTGTGTTCTTTGGAGGAAATCCTCACTGTTTCAGGCTTTCGATACAACTTTTGCAATATCGACGCTAACGGTAATCGTTTTTTGTTCTTAGGAGCAAATCCTCACTGTTTCAGGCTTGCGATACAGCTTTTTCAATATCGATGCGAACGGTGCTCATTTTTTGTTCTGAGGAGCAAATCCTCACTGTTTCAGAATTGCGATACAGCTTTTTAAACATCGACACAAACGGTGCTCGTTTTGTGTTCTTTGGAGCAAATCCTCACTCTTTCAGGCTTGCGATACAGTTTTTAAATATCGACGTGAACGGTGCTTGTTTTTTGTTCTTAGGAGCAAATCCTCACTCTTTCAGACTTTCGATACAGCTTTTTCAATATCGACGTGAACGGTGCTTGTTTTGTGTTCTTTGGAGGAAATTCTCACTCTTTCAGGCTTACGATAAACCTTTTTCAATATCGACAAGAAAGGTGCTTGTTTTTTGTTCTTAGGAGCAATTCCTCACTCTTTCAGGCTTGCAATACAGCTTTTTCAATATCGACGCTAACGGTACTCGTTTTTTGTTCTTAGGAGCAAATCCTCACTGTTTCAGGCTTGCGATACAGCTTTTTCAGTATCGACAAGAAAGGTGCTTGTTTTTTGTTCTTAGGAGCAATTCCTCACTCTTTCAGGCTTGCAATACAGGTTTTTAAATATCAACGCCAACAGTGCTTGTTTTGTGTTCTTTGGAGGAAATTCTCACTCTTTCAGGCTTACGATAAACCTTTTTCAATATCGACACAAACGGTGCTTGTTTTGTGTTCTTTGGAGGAATTCCTCACTCTTTCAGGCTTTCGATACAGGTTTTTAAATATCGACGCTAACGGTGCTTGTTTTGTGTTCTTTGGAGGAAAGTCTCACTCTTTCAGGCTTACGATAAACCTTTTTAAATATCGAAGCGAACGGTGCTTGTTATGTGTTCGAGGGAGTATATCCTCACTGTTTAATGCTTGCAATACAGGTTTTTAAATATCGACGCTAACGGTGCTTGTTTTGTGTTCTTTGGAGCAAATCCTCACTCTTTCAGGCTTGCGATACAGCATTTTTAATATCGACGCGAACTGTCTCGTTTTTTGTTCTTTGGAGCAAAACCTCACTCTTTCAGGCTTGCGATACAGGTTTTTAAATATCGACATGAACGGTGCTCGTTTTTTGTTCTTAGGAGCAAATCCTCACTCTTTCAGGCTTGCGATACAGCTTTGTCAGTATCGACACGAAAGGTGCTTGTTTGTTGTTCGAGGGAGCAAATCCTCACTGTTTCAGAATTGCGATACAGCTTTTTCAATATCGACACGAACGGTGCTCGTTTTGTTTTCTGAGGAGCAAATCCTCACTCTTTCAGGCTTGCGATACAGCTTTTTCAGTATCGACAAGAACGGTGCTCGTTTTTTGTTCTTAGGAGCAATTCCTCACTCTTTCAGGCTTGCAATACAGCTTTTTCAATATCGACGCTAACGGTGCTCGTTTTGTGTTCTGAGGAGCAAATCCTCACTGTTTCAGAATTGCGATACAATTTTTTCAGTATCGACGCGAACTGTCTCGTTTTGTGTTCTTTGGAGCAAATCCTCACGGTTTCAGGCTTGCGATACAGGTTTTTAAATATCGGCACGAACGGTGCTCGTTTTTTGTTCTTAGGAGCAAATCCTCACTCTTTCAGGCTTGCGATACAGCTTTGTCAGTATCGACAAGAACGGTGCTTGTTTGTTGTTCGAGGGAGCAAATCCTCACTGTTTCAGAATTGCGATACAGCTTTTTCAATATCGACACGAACGGTGCTCGTTTGTTTTCTGAGGAGCAAATCCTCACTCTTTCAGGCTTGCGATACAGCTTTTTCAGTATCGACAAGAACGGTGCTCGTTTTTTGTTCTTAGGAGCAATTCCTCACTCTTTCAGGCTTGCAATACAGGTTTTTCAATATCGACGCTAACGGTGCTTGTTTTGTGTTCTTTGGAGGAAAGTCTCACTCTTTCAGGCTTACGATAAATCTTTTTCAATATCGAAGCGAACGGTGCTCGTTTTTTGTTCTTAGGAGCAAATCCTCACTCTTTCAGGCTTGCGATACAAGTTTTTCAACATCGACGCGAACGGTGCTCGTTTTGTGTTCTGAGGAGCAAATCCTCACTGTTTCAGAATTGCGATACAGCTTTTTCAATATCGACGCAAAAGGTGCTTGTTTTGTGTTCTTTGGAGGAAATTCTCAGTCTTTCAGAATTGCGATATAGCTTTTTTAATATCGACGCGAACGGTGCTCGTTTTGTGTTCTGAGGAGCAAATCCTCACTGTTTCAGAATTGCAATACAGCTTTTTTAATATCGACTCGAACGGTGCTCGTTTTATTTCTTAGGAGCAAATCCTCACTCTTTCAGGCTTGCGATACAGGTTTTTAAATATCGACGCTAACGGTGCTTGTTTTGTGTTCTTTGGAGGAAATTCTCACTCTTTCAGGCTTACGATCAACCTTTTTCAATATCGACGCGAAAGGTGGTTGTTTTGTGTTCTTTGGAGGAAATCCTCACTGTTTCAGGCTTTCGATACAACTTTTTCAATATCGACGCTAACGGTAATCGTTTTTTGTTCTGAGGAGCAAATCCTCACTGTTTCAGAATTGCGATACAGCTTTTTCAATATCGACGTGAACGGTGCTTGTTTTGTGTTCTTAGGAGAAAATCCTCACACTTTCAGGCTTGCGATACAGGTTTTTAAATATCGAAGCGAACGGTGCTTGTTTTGTGTTCGAGGGAGTATATCCTCACTGTTTAAGGATTGCGATACAGCTTTTTCAATATCGACGCTAACGGTACTCGTTTTTTGTTCTTAGGAGGAAATTCTCACTCTTTCAGGCTTACGATAAACCTTTTTCAATATCGACGCGAAAGGTGCTTGTTTTGTGTTCTTTGGAGGAAATTCTCAGTCTTTCAGAATTGCGATATAGCTTTTTTAATATCGACGCGAACGGTGCTCGTTTGTGTTCTGAGGAGCAAATCCTCACTGTTTCAGAATTGCAATACAGCTTTTTAAATATTGACGCTAACGGTGCTTGTTTTGTTTTCTTTGGAGGAAATTCTCACTCTTTCAGGCCTGCGATACAGGTTTTTAAATATAGACGCAAACGAGCTTGTTTTGTGTTCTTTGGAGGAAATTCTCACTCTTTCAGGCTTACGATAAACCTTTTTCAATATCGACGCGAAAGGTGGTTGTTTTGTGTTCTTTGGAGGAAATCCTCACTGTTTCAGGCTTTCGATACAACTTTTTCAATATCGACGCTAACGGTAATCGTTTTTTGTTCTGAGGAGCAAATCCTCACTGTTTCAGAATTGCGAAACAGCTTTTTCAATATCGACGCGAACGGTGCTTGTTTTGTGTTCTTAGGAGCAAATCCTCACACTTTCAGGCTTGCGATACAGGTTTTTAAATATCGAAGCGAACGGTGCTTGTTTTGTGTTCGAGGGAGTATATCCTCACTGTTTAAGACTTGCAATACAGCTTTTTCAATATCGATGCGAACGGTGCTCATTTTTTGTTCTGAGGAGCAAATCCTCACTGTTTCAGAATTGCGATACAGCTTTTTAAAAATCGACACAAACGGTGCTCGTTTTGTGTTCTTTGGAGCAAATCCTCACTCTTTCAGGCTTGCGATACAGTTTTTAAATATCGACGTGAACGGTGCTTGTTTTGTGTTCGAGGGAGTAAATCTTCACTGTTTCAGAATTGCGATACAGCTTTTTCAATATCGACACTAACGGTGCTCGTTTTGTGTTCTTTGGAGCAAATCCTCACTCTTTCAGGCTTGCGATACAGCTTTTTCAGTATCGACAAGAACGGTGCTCGTTTTTTGTTCTTAGGAGCAAAACCTCACTCTTTCAGGCTTGCGATACAAGTTTTTCAATATCGACACGAACGGTGCTCGTTTTGTGTTCTTTGGAGCAAATCCTCATTCTTTCAGGCTTGCGATACAGCTTTTTCAGTATCGACAAGAAAGGTGCTCGTTTTTTGTTCTTAGGAGCAAAACCTCACTCTTTCAGGCTTGCGATACAAGTTTTTCAATATCGACACGAACGGTGCTCGTTTGGGTTCTTTGAAGGAAAGTCTCACTCTTTCAGGCTTGCGATACAGCTTTGTCAGTATCGACACGAACGGTGCTCGTTTTGTGTTCTTTGGAGCAAATCCTCACTCTTTCAGGCTTTCGATACAGCTTTTTCAATATCGGCGTGAACGTTGCTTGTTTTGTGTTCTGAGGAGCAAATCCTCGCTCTTTCAGGCTTACAATAAACGTTTTTCAATATTGACGTGAACGGTGCTTGTTTTGTGTTCGAGGGAGCAAATCTTCACTGTTTCAGAATTGCGATACAGCTTTTTCAATATCGACACGATCGGTGCTTGTTTTGTGTTCTTTGGAGCAAATCCTCACTCTTTCAGGCTTGCGATACAGTTTTTAAATATCGACGTGAACGGTGCTTGTTTTTTGTTCTTAGGAGCAAATCCTCACTCTTTCAGACTTTCGATACAGCTTTTTCAATATCGGCGTGAACGTTGCTTGTTTTGTGTTCTGAGGAGCAAATCCTCACTCTTTCAGGCTTGCGATACAAGTTTTTCAATATCGACACGAACGGTGCTCGTTTGGGTTCTTTGAAGGAAAGTCTCACTCTTTCAGGCTTGCGATACAGCTTTGTCAGTATCGACACGAACGGTGCTCGTTTTGTTTTCTTTGGAGCAAATCCTCACTCTTTCAGGCTTTCGATACAGCTTTTTCAATATCGGCGTGAACGTTGCTTGTTTTGTGTTCTGAGGAGCAAATCCTCGCTCTTTCAGGCTTACAATAAACCTTTTTCAATATTGACGTGAACGGTGCTTGTTTTGTGTTCGAGGGAGCAAATCTTCACTGTTTCAGAATTGCGATACAGCTTTTTCAATATCGACACGATCGGTGCTTGTTTTGTGTTCTTTGGAGCAAATCCTCACTCTTTCAGGCTTGCGATACAGCTTTTTCAGTATCGACAAGAACGGTGCTCGTTTTTTGTTCTTAGGAGCAAAACCACACTCTTTCAGGCTTGCGATACAAATTTTTCAATATCGACACCAACGGTGCTCGTTTTGTGTTCTTTGAAGGAAAGTCTCACTCTTTCAGGCTTGCGATTCAGGTTTTTCAATATTGACGCGAACGGTGCTCGTTTTTTGTTCTTTGGAGGAAAGTCTCACTGTTTCAGACTTGCGATACAGCTTTGTCAGTATCGACACGTCGACGCGAACGGTGCTTGTTTTGTGTTCTTAGGAGGAAAGTCTCACTCCTTCAGGGTGCGATACAGCTTTTTCAGTATCGACATAAACGGTGCTCGTTTTTTGTTTTAAGGAGGAAATTCGCACTCATTCAGGCTTTCGATAAACCTTTTTCAATATAGATGCTCGTTCTGTGTTCGCGGGACCAAATCCTCTCTGTTTCAGGCTTGCTATACAGGTTTTTCAATATCGACGCGAACGGTGCTCGTTTTTTGTTCTTAGGAGCAAATCCTCACTCTTTCAGGCTTGCGATACAGGTTTTTCAATATCAACGATAACGGTCCTCGTTCTCTGTTCGCCGGAGCAAATGCTCACTGTTTCAGGCTTGCGATACAGCTTTTTCAATATCGATTTGTCGACACGAACGGTGCTCGTTTTGTGTTCTTAAGAGCAGATACTCATTGTTTCAGGCTTGCGATACAGCTTTTTCTGTATCGACAAGAACGGTCCTCGTTTTTTGTTATGAGGAGCAAATCCTCACTGTTTCAGGCTTGCTATACAGGTTTTTCAATATCGACGCGAACTGTGCTCGTTTTTTGTTCTTAGGAGCAAATCCTCACTCTTTCAGGGTTGCGATACAGCTTTTTCAATATCAACAATAACGGTCCTCGTTCTCTGTTAGCCGGAGCAAATGCTCACTGTTTCAGGCTTGCGATACAGCTTTTTCAACATCGATTTGTCGACACGAACGGTGCTCGTTTTGTGTTCTTAGGAGCATATACTCACTCTTTCAGGCTTGCGATACAGCTTTTTCAGTGTCGACAAGAAAGGTGCTCGTTTTGTGTTCGAGGGAGCAAATCCTCACTGTTTCAGGATTGCAATACAGCTTTTTCAATATCGACGCTAACGGTACTCGTTTTTTGTTCTTAGGAGCAATTCCTCACTCTTTCAGGCTTGCGATACAGCTTTTTCAATATCGACGCTAACGGTACTTGTTTTTTGTTCTTAGGAGCAATTCCTCACTCTTTCAGGCTTGCCATATATCTTTTTTAGTATCGACGTGAACGGTGCTCGTTTTTTGTTCTTAGGAGCAAATCCTCGCTCTTTCCGGCTTGCGATACATCTTTTTTAGTATCGACATGAACGGTGCTCGTTTTTTGTTCTTAGGAGCAAATCCTCACTCTTTCAGGCTTGCGATACAGCTTTGTCAGTATCGACGAGAACGGTGCTTGTTTGTTGTTCGAGGGAGCAAATCCTCACTGTTTCAGAATTGCGATACAGCTTTTTCAATATCGACACGAACGGTGCTCGTTTTGTTTTCTGAGGAGCAAATCCTCACTGTTTCAGAATTGCAATACAGCTTTTTTAATATCGACTCGAACGGTGCTCGCTTTGTTTCTTAGGAGCAAATCCTCACTCTTTCAGGCTTGCGATACAGGTTTTTAAATATCGACGCTAACGGTGCTTGTTTTGTGTTCTTTGGAGGAAATTCTCACTCTTTCAGGTTTACGAAAAACCTTTTTCAATATCGACGCGAAAGGTGGTTGTTTTGTGTTCTTTGGAGGAAATCCTCACTGTTTCAGGCTTTCGATACAACTTTTGCAATATCGACGCTAACGGTAATCGTTTTTTGTTCTGAGGAGCAAATCCTCACTGTTTCAGAATTGCGATACAGCTTTTTCAATATCGACGCGAACGGTGCTTGTTTTGTGTTCTTAGGAGCAAATCCTCACACTTTCAGGCTTGCGATACAAGTTTTTAAATATCGATGCGAACGGTGCTTGTTTTGTGTTCGAGGGAGTATATCCTCACTGTTTAAGGCTTGCAATACAGCTTTTTCAATATCGATGCGAACGGTGCTCATTTTTTGTTCTGAGGAGCAAATCCTCACTGTTTCAGAATTGCGATACAGCTTTTTAAAAATCGACACGAACGGTGCTCGTTTTGTGTTCTTTGGAACAAATCCTCACTCTTTAAAGCTTGCGATACAGTTTTTAAATATCGACGTGAACGGTGCTTGTTTTTTGTTCTTAGGAGCAAATCCTCACTCTTTCAGACTTTCGATACAGCTTTTTCAATATCGACTCGAACAGTGCTTGTTTTGTGCTCGAGGGAGCAAATCTTCACTGTTTCAGAATTGCGATACAGCTTTTTCAATATCGACACGAACGGTGCTCGTTTTGTGTTCTTAGGAGCAAATCCTCACTCTTTCAGGCTTGCGATACAGCTTTTTCAGTATCGACAAGAAAGGTGCTCGTTTTTTGTTCTTAGGAGCAAAACCTCACTCTTTCAGGCTTGCGATACAAGTTTTTCAATATCGACGCGAACGGTGCTCGTTTTGTGTTCTTTGGAGCAAATCCTCATTCTTTCAGGCTTGCGATACAAGTTTTTCAATATCGACACGAACGGTGCTCGTTTGTGTTCTTTGGAGGAAATTCTCACTCTTTCAGGCTTGCGATACAGCTTTGTCAGTATCGACACGAACGGTGCTCGTTTTGTGTTCTTTGGAGCAAATCCTCATTCTTTCAGGCTTTCGATACAGCTTTTTCAATATCGGCGTGAACGTTGCTTGTTTTGTGTTCTGAGGAGCAAATCCTCGCTCTTTCAGGCTTACAATAAACCTTTTTCAATATTGACGTGAACGGTGCTTGTTTTGTGTTCGAGGGAGCAAATCTTCACTGTTTCAGAATTGCGATACAGCTTTTTCAATATCGACACGATCGGTGCTTGTTTTGTGTTCTTTGGAGCAAATCCTCACTCTTTCAGGCTCGCGATACAGCTTTTTCAGTATCGACAAGAACGGTGCTCGTTTTTTGTTCTTAGGAGCAAATCCTCACTCTTTCAGGCTTTCGATACAGCTTTTTCAATATCGACACTAACGGTACTCGTTTTGTGTTCTTTGGAGCAAATCCTCATTCTTTCAGGCTTGCGATACAGCTTTTTCAGTATCGACGCGAACGGTGCTCGTTTTTTGTTCTTTGGAGCAAATCCTCACTCTTTCAGGCTTGCGATACAAATTTTTCAATATCGACACGAACGGTGCTCGTTTTGTGTTCTTTGGAGGAAAGTCTCACTCTTTCAGGCTTGCGATTCAGGTTTTTCAATATTGACGCGAACGGTGCTCGTTTTTTGTTCTTAGGAGCAAAACCTCACTCTTTCAGGCTTGCGATACAGGTTTTTCAATATCGACGCGAACGGTGCTCGTTTTGTGTTCTTTGGAGCAAATCCTCACTCTTTCAGGCTTGCGATACAGCTTTTTCAGTATCGACAAGAAAGGTGCTCGTTTTTTGTTCTTAGGAGCAAAACCTCACTCTTTCAGGCTTGCGATACAAGTTTTTCAATATCGACACGAACGGTGCTCGTTTGGGTTCTTTGAAGGAAAGTCTCACTCTTTCAGGCTTGCGATACAGCTTTGTCAGTATCGACACGAACGGTGCTCGTTTTGTGTTCTTTGGAGCAAATCCTCATTCTTTCAGGCTTTCGATACAGCTTTTTCAATATCGGCGTGAACGTTGCTTGTTTTGTGTTCTGAGGAGCAAATCCTCGCTCTTTCAGGCTTACAATAAACCTTTTTCAATATTGACGTGAACGGTGCTTGTTTTGTGTTCGAGGGAGCAAATCTTCACTGTTTCAGAATTGCGATACAGCTTTTTCAGTATCGACAAGAAAGGTGCTCGTTTTTTTTTCTTAGGAGCAAAACCTCACTCTTTCAGGCTTGCGATACAAGTTTTTCAATATCGACACGAACGGTGCTCGTTTTGTGTTCTTTGGAGCAAATCCTCATTCTTTCAGGCTTGCGATACAGCTTTTTCAGTATCGACAAGAAAGGTGCTCGTTTTTTGTTCTTAGGAGCAAAACCTCACTCTTTCAGGCTTGCGATACAAGTTTTTCAATATCGACACGAACGGTGCTCGTTTGGGTTCTTTGAAGGAAAGTCTCACTCTTTCAGGCTTGCGATACAGCTTTGTCAGTATCGACACGAACGGTGCTCGTTTTGTGTTCTTTGGAGCAAATCCTCACTCTTTCAGGCTTTCGATACAGCTTTTTCAATATCTGCGCGAACGTTGCTCGTTTTGTGTTCTGAGGAGCAAATCCTCACTCTTTCAGGCTTACGATAAACCTTTTTCAATATTGATGCGAACGGTGTTTGTTTTGTGTTCGAGGGAGCAAATCCTCACTGTTTCAGAATTGCGATACAGCTTTTTCAATATCGACACGAACGGTGCTCGTTTTGTGTTCTTTGGAGCAAATCCTCACTCTTTCAGGCTTGCGATACAGTTTTTAAATATTGACGTGAACGGTGCTTGTTTTTTGTTCTTAGGAGCAAATCCTCACTCTTTCAGACTTTCGATACAGCTTTTTCAATATCGGCGTGAACGTTGCTTGTTTTGTGTTCTGAGGAGCAAAACCTCACTCTTTCAGGCTTGCGATACAAGTTTTTCAATATCGACACGAACGGTGCTCGTTTGGGTTCTTTGAAGGAAAGTCTCACTCTTTCAGGCTTGCGATACAGCTTTGTCAGTATCGACACGAACGGTGCTCGTTTTGTTTTCTTTGGAGCAAATCCTCACTCTTTCAGGCTTTCGATACAGCTTTTTCAATATCGGCGTGAACGTTGCTTGTTTTGTGTTCTGAGGAGCAAATCCTCGCTCTTTCAGGCTTACAATAAACCTTTTTCAATATTGACGTGAACGGTGCTTGTTTTGTGTTCGAGGGAGCAAATCTTCACTGTTTCAGAATTGCGATACAGCTTTTTCAATATCGACACGATCGGTGCTTGTTTTGTGTTCTTTGGAGCAAATCCTCACTCTTTCAGGCTTGCGATACAGCTTTTTCAGTATCGACAAGAACGGTGCTCGTTTTTTGTTCTTAGGAGCAAAACCACACTCTTTCAGGCTTGCGATACAAATTTTTCAATATCGACACCAACGGTGCTCGTTTTGTGTTCTTTGAAGGAAAGTCTCACTCTTTCAGGCTTGCGATTCAGGTTTTTCAATATTGACGCGAACGGTGCTCGTTTTTTGTTCTTTGGAGGAAAGTCTCACTGTTTCAGACTTGCGATACAGCTTTGTCAGTATCGACACGTCGACGCGAACGGTGCTTGTTTTGTGTTCTTAGGAGGAAAGTCTCACTCCTTCAGGGTGCGATACAGCTTTTTCAGTATCGACGTAAACGGTGCTCGTTTTTTGTTTTAAGGAGGAAATTCGCACTCATTCAGGCTTTCGATAAACCTTTTTCAATATAGATGCTCGTTCTGTGTTCGCGGGACCAAATCCTCTCTGTTTCAGGCTTGCTATACAGGTTTTTCAATATCGACGCGAACGGTGCTCGTTTTTTGTTCTTAGGAGCAAATCCTCACTCTTTCAGGCTTGCGATACAGGTTTTTCAATATCAACGATAACGGTCCTCGTTCTCTGTTCGCCGGAGCAAATGCTCACTGTTTCAGGCTTGCGATACAGCTTTTTCAATATCGATTTGTCGACACGAACGGTGCTCGTTTTGTGTTCTTAAGAGCAGATACTCATTGTTTCAGGCTTGCGATACAGCTTTTTCTGTATCGACAAGAACGGTCCTCGTTTTTTGTTATGAGGAGCAAATCCTCACTGTTACTGTGCTCGTTTTTTGTTCTTAGGAGCAAATCCTCACTCTTTCAGGGTTGCGATACAGCTTTTTCAATATCAACAATAACGGTCCTCGTTCTCTGTTAGCCGGAGCAAATGCTCACTGTTTCAGGCTTGCGATACAGCTTTTTCAACATCGATTTGTCGACACGAACGGTGCTCGTTTTGTGTTCTTAGGAGCATATACTCACTCTTTCAGGCTTGCGATACAGCTTTTTCAGTGTCGACAAGAAAGGTGCTCGTTTTGTGTTCGAGGGAGCAAATCCTCACTGTTTCAGGATTGCAATACAGCTTTTTCAATATCGACGCTAACGGTACTCGTTTTTTGTTCTTAGGAGCAATTCCTCACTCTTTCAGGCTTGCGATACATCTTTTTCAATATCGACGCTAACGGTACTCGTTTTTTGTTCTTAGGAGCAATTCCTCACTCTTTCAGGCTTGCGATACATCTTTTTCAGTATCGACGTGAACGGTGCTCGTTTTTTGTTCTTAGGAGCAAATCCTCACTCTTTCAGGCTTGCGATACAGCTTTTTCAGTATCGACATGAACGGTGCTCGTTTTTTGTTCTTAGGAGCAAATCCTCACTCTTTCAGGCTTGCGATACAGCTTTGTCAGTATCGACGAGAACGGTGCTTGTTTGTTGTTCGAGGGAGCAAATCCTCACTGTTTCAGAATTGCGATACAGCTTTTTCAATATCGACACGAACGGTGCTCGTTTTGTGTTCGAGGGAGCAAATCCTCACTGTTTCAGAATTGCAATACAGCTTTTTTAATATCGACTCGAACGGTGCTCGTTTTGTTTCTTAGGAGCAAATCCTCACTCTTTCAGGCTTGCGATACAGGTTTTTAAATATCGACGCTAACGGTGCTTGTTTTGTGTTCTTTGGAGGAAATTCTCACTCTTTCAGGTTTACGATAAACCTTTTTCAATATCGACGCGAAAGGTGCTTGTTTTGTGTTCTTTGGAGGAAATCCTCACTGTTTCAGGCTTTCGATACAACTTTTGCAATATCGACGCTAACGGTAATCGTTTTTTGTTCTGAGGAGCAAATCCTCACTGTTTCAGAATTGCGATACAGCTTTTTCAATATCGACGCGAACGGTGCTTGTTTTGTGTTCTTAGGAGCAAATCCTCACACTTTCAGGCTTGCGATACAAGTTTTTAAATATCGAAGCGAACGGTGCTTGTTTTGTGTTCGAGGGAGTATATCCTCACTGTTTAAGGCTTGCAATACAGCTTTTTCAATATCGATGCGAACGGTGCTCATTTTTTGTTCTGAGGAGCAAATCCTCACTGTTTCAGAATTGCGATACAGCTTTTTAAACATCGACACAAACGGTGCTCGTTTTGTGTTCTTTGGAGCAAATCCTCACTCTTTCAGGCTTGCGATACAGTTTTTAAATATCGACGTGAACGGTGCTCGTTTTTTGTTCTTAGGAGCAATTCCTCACTCTTTCAGGCTTACAATAAACCTTTTTCAATATCGACGTGAACGGTGCTTGTTTTGTGTTCGAGGGAGCAAATCTTCACTGTTTCAGAATTGCGATACAGCTTTTTCAATATCGACACGAACGGTGCTCGTTTTTTGTTCTTAGGAGCAAATCCTCACTCTTTCAGGCTTGCGATACAGCTTTTTCAGTATCGACAAGAAAGGTGCTCGTTTTTTGTTCTTAGGAGCAAAACCTCACTCTTTCAGGCTTGCGATACAAGTTTTTCAATATCGACACGAACGGTGCTTGTTTTGTGTTCTTTGGAGCAAATCCTCATTCTTTCAGGCTTGCGATACAAGTTTTTCAATATCGACACGAACGGTGCTCGTTTGGGTTCTTTGAAGGAAAGTCTCACTCTTTCAGGCTTGCGATACAGCTTTGTCAGTATCGACACGAACGGTGCTCGTTTTGTGTTCTTTGGAGCAAATCCTCATTCTTTCAGGCTTTCGATACAGCTTTTTCAATATCGGCGTGAACGTTGCTTGTTTTGTGTTCTGAGGAGCAAATCCTCGCTCTTTCAGGCTTACAATAAACCTTTTTCAATATTGACGTGAACGGTGCTTGTTTTGTGTTCGAGGGAGCAAATCTTCACTGTTTCAGAATTGCGATACAGCTTTTTCAATATCGACACGAACGGTGCTTGTTTTGTGTTCTTTGGAGCAAATCCTCACTCTTTCAGGCTCGCGATACAGCTTTTTCAGTATCGACAAGAACGGTGCTCGTTTTTTGTTCTTAGGAGCAAAACCTCACTCTTTCAGGCTTGCGATACAAATTTTTCAATATCGACACGAACGGTGCTCGTTTTGTGTTCTTTGGAGCAAATCCTCATTCTTTCAGGCTTGCGATACAGCTTTTTCAGTATCGACGCGAACGGTGCTCGTTTTTTGTTCTTTGGAGCAAATCCTCACTCTTTCAGGCTTGCGATACAAATTTTTCAATATCGACACGAACGGTGCTTGTTTTGTGTTCTTTGGAGGAAAGTCTCACTCTTTCAGGCTTGCGATACAGGTTTTTAAATATCGACGCGAACGGTGCTCGTTTTTTGTTCTTAGGAGCAAAACCTCACTCTTTCAGGCTTGCGATACAAGTTTTTCAATATCGACGCGAACGGTGCTCGTTTTGTGTTCTTAGGAGCAAATCCTCACTCTTTCAGGCTTGCGATACAGCTTTTTCAGTATCGACAAGAACGGTGCTCGTTTTTTGTTCTTAGGAGCAAAACCTCACTCTTTCAGGCTTGCGATACAAGTTTTTCAATATCGACACGAACGGTGCTCGTTTGGGTTCTTTGAAGGAAAGTCTCACTCTTTCAGGCTTGCGATACAGCTTTGTCAGTATCGACACGAACGGTGCTCGTTTTGTGTTCTTTGGAGCAAATCCTCATTCTTTCAGGCTTTCGATACAGCTTTTTCAATATCGGCGTGAACGTTGCTTGTTTTGTGTTCTGAGGAGCAAATCCTCGCTCTTTCAGGCTTACAATAAACCTTTTTCAATATTGACGTGAACGGTGCTTGTTTTGTGTTCGAGGGAGCAAATCTTCACTGTTTCAGAATTGCGATACAGCTTTTTCAATATCGACACGATCGGTGCTTGTTTTGTGTTCTTTGGAGCAAATCCTCACTCTTTCAGGCTCGCGATACAGCTTTTTCAGTATCGACAAGAACGGTGCTCGTTTTTTGTTCTTAGGAGCAAAACCTCACTCTTTCAGGCTTGCGATACAAATTTTTCAATATCGACACGAACGGTGCTCGTTTTGTGTTCTTTGGAGCAAATCCTCATTCTTTCAGGCTTGCGATACAGCTTTTTCAGTATCGACGCGAACGGTGCTCGTTTTTTGTTCTTTGGAGCAAATCCTCACTCTTTCAGGCTTGCGATACAAATTTTTCAATATCGACACGAACGGTGCTCGTTTTTGTTCTTTGAAGGAAAGTCTCACTCTTTCAGGCTTGCGATTCAGGTTTTTCAATATTGACGCGAACGGTGCTCGTTTTTTGTTCTTTGGAGGAAAGTCTCACTGTTTCAGGCTTGCGATACAGCTTTGTCAGTATCGACACGTCGACGCGAACGGTGCTTGTTTTGTGTTCTTAGGAGGAAAGTCTCACTCCTTCAGGGTGCGATACAGCTTATTCAGTATCGACGTAAACGGTGCTCGTTTTTTGTTTTAAGGAGGAAATTCGCACTCATTCAGGCTTTCGATAAACCTTTTTCAATATAGATGCTCGTTCTGTGTTCGCGGGACCAAATCCTCTCTGTTTCAGGCTTGCTATACAGGTTTTTCAATATCGACGCGAACGGTGCTCGTTTTTTGTTCTTAGGAGCAAATCCTCACTCTTTCAGGCTTGCGATACAGGTTTTTCAATATCAACGATAACGGTCCTCGTTCTCTGTTCGCCGGAGCAAATGCTCACTGTTTCAGGCTTGCGATACAGCTTTTTCAATATCGATTTGTCGACACGAACGGTGCTCGTTTTGTGTTCTTAGGAGCAGATACTCATTGTTTCAGGCTTGCGATACAGCTTTTTCGGTATCGACAAGAACGGTCCTCGTTTTTTGTTATGAGGAGCAAATCCTCACTGTTTCAGGCTTGCTATACAGGTTTTTCAATATCGACGCGAACGGTGCTCGTTTTTTGTTCTTAGGAGCAAATCCTCACTCTTTCAGGCTTGCGATACAGGTTTTTCAATATCAACGATAACGGTCCTCGTTCTCTGTTCGCCGGAGCAAATGCTCACTGTTTCAGGCTTGCGATACAGCTTTTTCAATATCGATTTGTCGACGCGAACGGTGCTTGTTTTGTGTTCTTAGGAGCAAATCCTCACACTTTCAGGCTTGCGATACAGGTTTTTAAATATCGAAGCGAACGGTGCTTGTTTTGTGTTCGAGGGAGTATATCCTCACTGTTTAAGACTTGCAATACAGCTTTTTCAATATCGACGTGAACGGTGCTCGTTTTTTGTTCTTAGGAGCAAATCCTCACTCTTTCAGGGTTGCGATACAGCTTTTTCAATATCAACAATAACGGTCCTCGTTCTCTGTTAGCCGGAGCAAATGCTCACTGTTTCAGGCTTGCGATACAGCTTTTTCAACATCGATTTGTCGACACGAACGGTGCTCGTTTTGTGTTCTTAGGAGCATATACTCATTGTTTCAGGCTTGCGATACAGCTTTTTCAATATCGACGCGAACGGTGCTCGTTTTGTGTTCTTAGGAGCAAATTCTTACTCTTTCAGGCTTGCGATACAGCTTTTTCAATATCGACACGTCGACGCGATCAGTGCTCGTTTTGTGTGCTAAGGAGCAATCCTCTCTAGGCGGTAACGACCTAGAGGGGCTTGCTTCTCTGGGGGGGGGGGGGGCCTCAATCCCATCAGATGAGACCATTTCTCAACCTTACTAGGGCAGGCCGGAGTGACCTCACGGTGTCAACAACCGGCCTGTTTACCGAAAGGTTTTGGGTAAGGAGGTAAGTATGCGGCCCTCCTGCGTTCCACTCTGGTAGGATGTGGTGGTCCAGGGCATCAGGACCTTAAACGTGGCCCAGTCTTCTATGAGTGTTAACCTCACTCATGCACGGTCCATTTTCCACCTCACACGTCCAATCCGATCCATCCTCTAAACTGTTGTTCCATTTCAGGGTTCCAGGGTTCCAGGAGATATCCAGGTCCCCGTTACCTATGGCATTGGGATGGTGGCAGCTTGCTGCTGCCATTTCGGTTAGCCTCTAGGTGATAACCCTCACATTGGTGGTTCAACAATTGGGCTCCTTCAAATTGTCATCTCCCTCCAAATTTACATCCCCTAACCCAGCTTAGGTGGTTAGGCCGTGGATGCACCGGGACCTAGGACAACCCTTCCCTTTGCTTATTCAGATTATTTAAACTTTTTTCCAGGCTCGAGCTTTATTATATTGTTTATTTTCAATATTCAGTTTTAAGTCCTATAACCCTAACTATTCTTAATTTCACTATTTCATTATCTTATTTCTTTTTTCTATTGAACAATTTTATATAAAAACCAATTGGTCTTCATGACACACACCAAGGCTTGATCAACCTTGGCTGGGCCTTCCTCAGGTAGGGTTTCTAGTGATAATGGCTGAAACACCCAATGATCCCGGGTTCCACTACTGATGATGTGTCTTAAATTTTTACTTTAATTTAAATATCACTTTTAACATAAATTTTTGTTTTATACTTATTGATCCCCTATAACTTAGAAGTATATATTTAATTAAATTTTATTCTAATCTTATTAACGTAATGTTTGAATCGCCTTTAAATCTGATTTAAAACCTTTTCTATTAGATTAATTTCAATTTTTATTCCCTTCCAAACATTTAACTTACAACCTCCTGCTTTGGGGGTGTGAGCAGGGGTGTGGGGACATGGGTGGAGTGGTGGTGGGGGCCCTTGTACGGTTTGACTTGCCATTTGGGGAAGAAACTCGTTGTGGCTCCATTCTGTGACCGGTTGTCCTTTGGCTAGTGTGGGTTCCTAGCCGGATCGTACTGCGGCGCGGGGGTTTTCATCCGAACCCCTTGTTTAGCTTCTTTCCGGTATTGGGTTTCCATGGTTGGCTGGGGGATGCCGGCCGGTTTGGTTGCCTGCGGTAGGATTGAAACCCGTTGTGGCTTCATTCCGTGACCGAGTTTCCTTTGTCTGCTATGGGATACTTGCTGGTTTGTGTGTGGTGCCAAGGGTCCTTAAGAACCCTTTGTTAGCTGCATTCCGGTACTGTTTTCCTGTGGTGGATGAGGGATTTCGGCCGGATTTGTTGCTATACGACGGGCGGAGACCTATCGCCGCCACATTCTGATGTTGGGTTTCCTTCAGTGGCCGGGGGATCCTTGCCAGCTTGGGTGCAGCCAGGAGGTCTTAGTCGAGTCCCCTGTTGGCCCCATTCCGGTACGGGGTTTATCCAGCGGCCGTGGTTCCCAACTGGTTTGCTTGGCTTTGCGGCGGGTGGAGGCCCCTCCTGGCTTCACCCGATTCCTGGGATTACCTGCACAATCTTTGCCCGGTTCCTGGACCCTTGCTCGCTCCCTGATGTGGTATTAGGATTGTTTTATTGTGTACCTTCCACCTGGGTCTAACATAAGGAGATGAGCTCTTGCGTGACATGCGTCGGCCCGTGCCTTGCCTATACACTCACCTGTACCTACTGCTCTGAGCCCACAGCCTGGACCTAGTCACCGCAGCCCGAACTCCTGCAGAGAAGCTGTCTCACCCACCCCTGAATCCCCTCATCATACCTCGACTCCAACCTCTACTTACCGGTTGGGGCCAATCAGTTCTTCCACCCAGTCTTCCAAGGTTGAGATGCTAATCCTCTCCTTCAGAATTAACAATAGAAACCAGAGGATCAGACTCTAAAAGTACCCCTCAGCCTTTTACTGTTGGATCTATCTGGTCGCCTCCTATGAGTGAGTTGTCTCCCGAAACAGAAATTCTAATTAATAGGGACTTTGAAGCATTGAAGAATAATCCTAAATTTTAACATTTGGCTTCCAATTTGACCCCAGCTGAAATTTCAGCACTGGATGAACCTATTAATCATCCAGACATAGTTATTAAACCAGCAGATAAAGGGAGAGCTATAGTCATTCTGGACAAGCAGCAATATTTGTGGGAATGTTACAGACAATAATCTGATCCCAATTATTACCAGAAATTGGCTCAGCCTGTTTACCCGGAAACAATTCCTTTAATTGGTCCTATTATTAACAAATTATGGAAGAATAAATTCATTTCGACCAAACAAAAAACGTATTTATTAAAGCCCCTTGAACCTAGACCCAGACTGTTCTACATTCTTCCAAAAATACACAAATATCCAGTTAAATGGAGTATTCCTTATGAGATCCCACCGGGTAGACCCATAGTCTCAGATTGTAGCAGTGAGACTTATGGAACGGCTGAATTTATTGATTTTTATTTAAATCCCCTTTCCAAAAAACATAATAGTTACATCAAAGATACTTATCATTTTATTGGAATAATAAAAAACATTCAAATTCCTGTACATTCCATGCTTTTTACCCTTGATATAGACAGCTTATACACAAATATTGTTACTGTAGAGGGTATAAACGCAGTCCGGAATGTCTTTTTAAAGTATCCTGATGTGGAGAGACCAGATAGGGAGATTCTCCAACTTTTGGAAATCAATCTCACTCATAATGACTTTCTATTTAATAATGAGTGGTTCCTACAGCTTAAAGGAACAGCCATGGGTAAAATGTTTGCTCCTGCCTATGCAAATATTTTTATGGCTGCTTGGGAGTCAGCAGCCTTGGACAGCTGTGATAAAAAACCCTCACATTATTACAGGTATCTTGACAATGGGGAGGCCACACTCTGAGGAGGACTTCAAACACTTTCTGGACACTCTGAACAAATTTAATGCCTCTATTAAATTAAAATCATCTACTAGCTTTACAGTAGTAGATTTTTTAGACACAACCACCTTTAAAGGTCCAAATTTTGAATTTATGGGCAAATTAGAAGTAAACGTTTTCTTTAAACCTACCGACACCCATGCCCTATTATATAAAACAAGTTTCCATCCCAGGCACACATTTGCTGGCCTTGTTAAGTCCCACATTTTGGGGTTTAAAAGGATATGCACTTTGCATACAGATTTCCTTGAGGCAGTCAGAGTGCTATATGCTTCTTTGACCACTAGAGGTTACCACAGGTCTTTTTAAAGAAGGTGTTTGAAGAGCCTCTCAAATTCTAGACTCAAATTGGCGGGGAAATTAATTCCCCACATAGCCACATTTTCTCCAAATAACGTATTACTGTCTAAGAAAATCAAAAACAATTTTATAGTGTTCCAAACTGACAGTGGAAGGCTGACGGGTGTGGAGGTCATATCTAAAAGCCTGCAAGACATACTTGTCCATGCTAAAATTAATAAAATACAGGAACATTCTACAGGTGGACATGGACAGTATTTCAAACATATTAAATGGCTTCAAAATCCCACTACTCAAACAGTTTATTTTGTCCCCCATTGTGGGAATCCTTGGACACAGAATTGTCTTTTTGGTCACATGCATTGTTTGCTCCCTCAGATTCGTGGGGGAAACAGCCAACAATGTTTGTTGCAGATTGATATTGTTTCAGAGAAATGTTAATAAAAAAACACCCAGAAAACCACATTTTTTGTTTGAAGCCCATTTTATTCTGCACAGCTGGGAAGCAGCACAGGTCATGCTGCTGGATCAGGACCCCAGATGGACTAGAGGATAGAGAATCAAGACAGCTAAAATTTGGATTGCCAGATTGGGAACTAAATCACCCACTGGCCTAAATGAATAACAGTTTAAATAATAAATAAATCACATTAGTATTAAGTACTATTATATATAAAAATTATTATTTATATTCTACTTACCTGTGGATTTATCGACTGCCTCAGTAGGGCATATGCATCGGACTCCCACTGTTGTGGTGGGAGTCCTACCTGCATTACACTCTAACCCTCCCACACTAAAATGACAGGTGTTTCAGTTTCATTGTCCAACCCCTCTATATATCTATAGATAGATAGATAGATATCTAAATGTAAATATAAGTTACATATTGGTATTACTAAAAAATATTTGTTTTTATGTTACACATTTTAGACATAGATATAAATACAAATATATATAGGTTGTAGTTCTACATTTGAAGTTTTACATTTGAAGTTACAGTGCTACATTTTTACAAGGGCACTTCATGCCTCTGAGTATTTGCCTCAACAATGCTGCTGTAGCTGCTAGAATTTATACACCTGAGGCCTTTTGTTGTGGTTAGACTTTAATGCCTCAGAGCTCCAGTGTTTTGCACAGTAATGCTGTTGTTACAGATTTTTTTTTTAAAGTTTTATTTTTGAAGTTACAGTGCCAAATTTTACTTGTGCACTTTATGCCTCTGAGTATTTCCGATTCCAGACCTTGGGGGAGTAGAAACATCCAGAGCCACCGTGCACAGGCGTGTGCAGGAAATGGGCTACAGGTGCCGCATTCCCCAGGTCAAGCCACTTTTGAACCAGAAACAGCAGCAGAAGCGCCTGACCTGGGCTACAGAGAAGCAGCACTGGACTGTTGCTCAGTGGTCCAAAGTACTTTTTTCGGATGAAAGCAAATTCTGCATGTCATTCGGAAATCATGGTGCCAGAGTCTGGAGGAAGACTGGGGAGAAGGAAATGCCAAAATGCCAGAAGTCCAGTGTCAAGTACCCACAGTCAGTGATGGTCTGGGGTGCCGTGTCAGCTGCTGGTGTTGGTCCACTGTGTTTTATCAAGGGCAGGGTCAATGCAGCTAGCTATCAGGAGATTTTGGAGCACTTCATGCTTCCATCTGCTGAAAAGCTTTATGGAGATGAAGATTTCATTTTTTAGCACGACCTGGCACCTGCTCACAGTGCCAAAACCACTGGTAAATGGTTTACTGACCATGGTATCACTGTGCTCAATTGGCCTGCCAACTCTCCTGACCTGAACCCCATAGAGAATCTGTGGGATATTGTGAAGAGAACGTTGAGAGACTCAAGACCCAACACTCTGGATGAGCTAAAGGCCGCTATCGAAGCATCCTGGGCCTCCATAAGACCTCAGCAGTGCCACAGGCTGATTGCCTCCATGCCACGCCGCATTGAAGCAGTCATTTCTGCCAAAGGATTCCCAACCAAGTATTGAGTGCATAACTGTACATGATTATTTGAAGGTTGACGTTTTTTGTATTAAAAACACTTTTCTTTTATTGGTCGGATGAAATATGCTAATTTTGTGAGATAGGAATTTTGGGTTTTCATGAGCTGTATGCCACAATCATCCATATTAAGACAATAAAAGACCTGAAATATTTCAGTTAGTGTGCAATGAATCTAAAATATATGAATGTTAAATTTTCATCATGACATTATGGAAAATAATGAACTTTATCACAATATGCTAATATTTTGAGAAGGACACTCATACTCACAGGTGTTAAGCTTCAGGTGTTGACAGATACTCAGATGTTCTATTTTGGGCTGCACCTCTCACAAAGTACATTTTACATTCAGAATTACCGTGTACTATTTTGTTAAAAAGAAAAAAACAGCTGCAGGTGTATAAGCAAGCAGGGTGTAATCTTGTATTCTCTTCATCCTTCTTTCTCTCCTCCACTCTTTCCTCCTTTTTCCCCATCTCTCTCTTTTTTGAGCTTCTTTTTTCCTTTTCATTTCAGTCTCCGTGTCCGTAACAATTGAAAGATTCCCAAAGAAGTTTATAATAAAGTTTCTTCTATAAATATCAAGCAGAGCTTTAAAGCATTAGCTGTGATGCTCTGCTTGTGGAATTAAATCTGTTGGGCAATTTCTCTGCATTCTTTCTGTTCATTTTCATCTTTTGTATTTTCATCCACGTCTGACCTGTGTTCAGCTCCATCCATCTCAACATTCAGTGCTGTTTCATTCATGTCTGCTATTTGACCAGTTACATCCATTGAGGCTACAGGTGCAGAGTTCACCTCTCTGGTAGCTCTTTGCCGCTTTATCTGGGCAAATCGCTCCGGAGTTGTTGCTTTAACTTTTGTGGGTCCAAGATGTAAATAAGGTACCTATTCAGGATCGGAATCCATAAATTCATAGGCTGTCTTCCCCAAGATTGAAATACATGCTTAGCCATATGTAGCTTTGCAGCTTATGTACAGTTCCTAGGTACCAAATAGGATTTTAATATGACTTTATTAAACTTACCTGTGTCAGGTTCGGTGTAGCAGAGGACCCCAGAATGCAGACGGCAGGAAGCATGGGTGGTGAGTAAATAATTTAATAAATTGTGGATGTCTGTTTGGATGGGTTGTAGTGGAATTCTAATTTCCCCTCGGGGATCAATAAAGTATCTTTGTAATGAAACTTCAGGAATAGGTTGCAAAAACAGGTATGGACAGACAGGCAAGACAGGCTTGGCATGAACAAAGGACATGACATGAAGAAAGATTATGTGATCCAAAATGTTTCCACTAGGAATGAACAGAATGAAAGTGTATAAATGGAGGATGGTACAGGTGGAAAACAAAACCGATTAACATGGTACAGGTGGACCGAATGAGGCTAATTGCAAACAGACAAGAGAGAACAAAACATGGCTGGAGCAAAACAGAAATTTAAGGATAAAAACTAATCAGTAAACATAACGAACAGAACATGAACTAGAACACAAGAAACCAAAGCACAGCCAGGAAAATAATAAACAGAAACAAGATCCAAAATGTAAACTGAAAACAAGAATAACTAGAACCCAAACAAAAACCCAAACACCCTCAAATCATGCCAACCTGAGTGGAAATGCCGTGAATACACAAACATGCTTTGGTAAAATGTTGTTGAAGGTGATTTATATAACCTTAGAGCCAACACCCATGCCATGCAACACCTCTTTGTTAGCTTTGCCAACTGTGCTCCATTGTGTTGCTTCCACGCTGGAAATTGGACAAAACGCACTCCATTTGGGATCCGTTTTCCTCTCTGGTCATGAGACCAATTGTGGCAGTTAATAACACAACAACCATTTGCCATTGAATTGGTTTTTTTGGAATGTTTAATCAAAACAAAACCGCACCTCTCCAACAAGATGCCTGCTTCTACTAACCTCCCTATCCCACGCTCCGGCAATACATTGCGATGCTGACGTCACATGTCTGCCTCAGTCATTGTGTTCCTGGGCAAGACACTTCCCCCTCCTTGCCTGCTGATGGTGGTCAGAGGGCTCAGTGGCACCTGTGTATAGCAGCCTCACTTCTGTCAGTGTGCCTCAAGGCAGCAGTGGTTACAGTGTGGCTTACCGTTGTCAGTGTGTGCACGTGGGTATGAATGGGTGAATGACTGAATGTAGTGTAAAGCGCTTTGGGTTCTCTGGGTACTTGATAAAGCACTATAGAAGTGCAGGCCAATTACCATTTACCATGCCCTCACAAAAACTGATGTACGATGTCACAGTTTCAGTACGTTCATTCAGGTCAGTAGCTGAAGCTGTGCAGTCACAGCAGGCTTGTAACATCTGCTCTGACTTATCAGTCCATTTCCTAACAATGTGAACCACGAACCTAGAGGTTTTCAATTTGTGCCCTTAAATCTGAATAAGATGAAGGAGACAATGATCGGGGAGTCCTAAAGGTAAACGGGGACTGCGCAAAATGCTTCTTTTATGACTGTGTAACAGTGGTCCAGAGTGTTTTTATCTCTGGTGGGACACTTTTCATGCTGTTTGTATTTTGGTAGTTCATTTGAGAGGTTTGCACTGTTAAAAATCCCCAAAAACAATGATGAGAAAGTCTAGGTGTTTTTCCTCCACTTCTGTCATCAGCTCGGTGAGATGTTTTTCAGCTTTGCATGTGCAGGCCTGTGGTAGGATGTAGATATAGGCGAGAACAAACGAGGAGAACTTTGCCTTATTTCAAAGCTTATGAAGAAACATAAGCTTTGTGCTTCTGTTTTGTTTCAGTGGCATTTTCTTAGGTGAGATGACCTTTGCAGAAAAAATAATCTCAGAAATCGCTGTTGACACCTGTTAGAATGTCAAAGAATGTAAATGGGCTTCCCCAGCGCTTACTGGTGTTATTGTTTCCTCTTCAAAAATGCGTTGGTGTGACATTTTACACTGATTACTGAGTTTACAAAAAACTGCTCTGGCTGAAGAAATAGTTTCCATCTTAGACAATAGTGGCAAGATATGAAAAAGAAAGTTTACTTCTCAGAACTGCAAAAACTTGTATTTATTAAATTTTTAACCCCTCAAACAGCGAGGAGAGAATTTCTAGTTGTCATCATGATATATGCATAGTTTATGGAGGAAACGATAACAGATAGTTGCTTAGATCCTTGTACTTGTGATATTACTAACAATAAGTAGAAAAATAGAGAAATCTTTCACCAAAACTTTATGTTAACTATAACATTGAGTAGGTGTGATAATGTACTATTTAATTATGATTGGTACATTGTATAAACTCTGTCCCAAATTTATACCATCTTAATAAATTACTACATGTCCATTGGTATGTCCATTTCACTGTCCACTCCTCAGTAATTACTATGCCACCTTTCTTTTTCTTTTGCTTTAAAATGAAGAGCTGAGTTTTTTAACCAAACACTGACTTTTAGAGATGAGATGGTTTTGCTTTTATTTTCGATACTGTATGTTTTTGGAAATATTTCAGTCAAATGTGCATTTTGTCAGAAATGCATTTCGTTTTTTTTTTATTTATAAAATTTCTTAACTGCAAGTACTGATAAAAATCTTGCTTGTCAAGGGAATATTTCCTTTTCATTTATTCAAAGTCAGATAAAGTCCTTCGTTTTACTATTGTGCAAAAGGCAGAATTTCCCCTGAGTGTCCAGTCTCTAAACCTTGTATCAAGTTTATTTAGGGTGAAATCTTAAAATGTGCATGAAATTAAAATAACTCCCTCCAATTTATTTTCTTTTGTGATGGTTTACCATACATTGAGAATCGTTTCCATCCAAGGATTAACAATATTATTAATTTAGTAATTATGTAGATTTCCATCAACCAAGACTGCTTGGAAATGCATAGAAAGTACATATGCTTCAATATTTTTCCAGTGGATATCATATTCAGGTTAAACATTTTAAAACCAATTCTGGGTCATGATTACTTGATTAAAGTCTAAAATAAGTACAGCAATCTTGATCGAAGGTTCATTTTAAAGGAGTTAATTTTGACACTAAGATTTCTTTGGTTTTTTTTTGTTTTTTTTTAATGGGATACAATTATATTGAAATGGTTTTTGAAGATAAAACAATGCCTAAATGTTCGACGTTCCGTTATAAGGGATATCTGTTTAGAATTGTCTGTGGTGGGGTATGATTATAGAAAGGCAGATGGCTTTTATTAATATCAGAATCAGCTTTATTGCCAAGTTTGTGCATACAAACAAGGAATTTGACTCCGGTACACACTTTGCTCTCAGTGAAGATTTTTCTGATATAATAAATGGAAATAAAAAATATCTTTTGAAAATACATACACTAAGGGTCAAATGTTTTAAATAGACTTTCTTGCTCAATGTGTATTTTTATTTTCATGACCATTTACATTGTAGATTGTCACCAAAGGTAACAAAGCTATGAATGAACACACATGGAATTATATTGTATATAGTGGTTAATGGAGTTCTGCCGAAAATTCTATCTGGAAGACTCATCTCCACCACCGGCTCCGTACTATGACTCCATCATGCGTCTCCATTCCAACCAATCAGCGTCAAGTCTGCATTGCTCCTCAGCCAATCACCCTTCAAGGCTTCGCTTTTAAGGATCTCCAACCATGGATCTCCCTGCTCTCCCGCTGAGCTTCGACCCTCCTCCACCCCATCGCCACCATCTGGCTTCCTAGCTCCTTCCAACTCTCTTATTATCGGGCCTCCACTCCATCACCAGTATCGGATCCCAGGGGGGAAGACATCTCTAATCCTAGTCCTAAATGATTCATTCAATCTCATGTCATTCATAGCATTCATGTCTTCCTCCGGGGTCCGAGCGCCAAAGAAATAAACATCTGCTATTTAACTTCTCTAATCGGCATCTTTGTGTTTTTATTGTGAGTCTTTACAGGATTTAAATAACTCTAAACATTTTTATTTTTTAAATTCTTCAAAATAGCCACCCTTTGCTTTGATTACTGCCTTGCTCTCTTGGCATTCTCTCCATGAGGTGGTCACCATAAATGATTTCCAAAGAGCCCTGAAAGGACTTCCCAGAGGTTCACTGAGAGATGGACAAGGTGTATATACACAAGTGAATTTACAAGAGAAGATGATGTGAGATGAGTTCAAGTATGCATGATGTTGTTCTGGAACCCTGATGTTCATCAGAGAAACAGCCTGGAGGAAGAAACTGTTTCTGGTGACTGGTTTTAGCAAACAGTGCTCTGTAGCGCCAACCTGAAGGTAAAAGCCTAAACAGTTTATGTACAGGGTGTCAGTTTTGCAGGGATTTTAGCTGCTGCGGCCGCCGCAGTAATGGGGGCGCTGTGCCAGTCTGTTGTGTTGAAGAGAGAGCTGAGCCGAAAAGCGAAGCTCTCGATTTACCGGTCGGTCTACATTCCTACCCTCACCTATGGCCATGAACTTTGGGTCATGACCGAAAGAATGAGATCCCAGATACAAGCGTCTGAAATGAGCTTCTTCCGTAGGGTGGCCGGGCACTCCCTTAGAGATAGGGTGAGGAGCTCGGCCATCCGGGAGGGGCTCGGAGTAGAGCCGCTGCTCCTCCACATTGAGAGGAGCCGGTTGAGGTGGCTCGGGCATCTATACCGGATGCCTCCTGGACGCCTTCCTCAGGAGGTGTTCCAGGCACTTCTCACCAGGAGGAGGCTCAGGGGATGGCCCAGGACACGCTGGAGGGACTATGTCTCTCGGCTGGCCTGGGAACGCCTTGGGCTCCCCCCGGAGGAGTTGGAGGAGGTGTCTGGTGTCATACAACATTTTTTATTTATTTATTCAAATTCCAGGTTTTAAATTCTCTAATCACTTCCTTCAGCTTCCTGTTTTTTCTGCTGATTCAAGATCTTGACATTTGAAGTCCTTCCAAAGCAATTAAATGCACAATTAAATCCACTATTGATGTTTGTTTTGTAGGAGTCTTGCCTGTGATTATTGTTTTATGTCTCCTGATGATGCTATACGTTTTATTTGATTAAGGGCTTATTTATCTATTCGTTCTGTTATTCTGCACATTTTTCTGCACATTTAATTAGTTTTCTTCACTCATCACAGACAAGTAGTTTTCCGTTCCTGTCCGAGCCTGTATGTAGCACCTTTCCTAAGTCGAAACTTTGTTCTCTATGACTCTGCTCTGGGATCTAATCCAAAAACTAGTTCCTGACCCTACTTCATCTTCTAAAAAATGTTTCGTGGAAACATCTGCTAAAGTTTAGAACTGAAGTAAAATCACATAACACTTACATTAAGCATCAGTTTAACACTGACATTCTCACCTAATATGTTAGAGGGTAAACTTCCCACAGAGTTCTCTTAGCATTTAAGATAACACATTAAAAACATTAAAACTGTCATAATTCGCCATTACTATTGTTATATTAATTTCGTATGAACTTTGTTTGTTATGCATTTGTCTTCTTAGCCCTGAATTCTTTTATTTTCTCATCTGTTAGTTCTTAACATGTAGTGTATTGTCATATTAGAACCGATCTTCCTGACCCACATGCAGAATCACTCTAGGACACAGGTAAGTTTCAAAAATTTTATTATCTCAAGAGGCAAAACTGTTCTCCCAAAAAATTCTCCCAAAGTATGCGTTCTCTGGTCGTCTAGTCCAGACTCTCGGGCTTGTGATGTCCAGGTAGATGATCTAAAGGGGGGGGGGTGGTTCTTGGGGCACAATCCGTAGGCAGCAATCCGGAGGGTCAGAAGGTGTGCTTCCAGTAGAGTTGGAGAGCGGGCAGGCTGGAGGATAGTTGGAGCTTGCAGAGGCAGCTGGTAGCTGGGTTCCAGGGTTTTTCTGTCCAAAGGTGAAGGAAGTGAATCCGGAGCCCACCAGCAAAGCCTCTCCAGGAAGACAGGAAGACACACACACACACACACACACACACACACACACACACACACACACACACACACAGTAACACAACACAGATTGTGATATGTATAAAGTCTAGTCTCATAAATTTTATTAACTAATTTAAAATGTATTCATGCAAGAGGATTAGGATCAAGTTATTGTCCCTTATCAGTCGTTTTGTTTTAATTGTGGCTGATGGTTCTACTTTTACTAGAAATATTGTTCGGTTGTCATTATGAAGAAAATAAGGTTGTTTCCTATTTTACACTATTGAAGAGCTCTAATTCCTTGACATATTTCATGCTTTCTGTCCTGCAACACATAAAATTAAGCCAAATGCTGTCTCCTTCCAGTTGTTTTTGGATGACTTTTATCACAAGAATGTTCAGGATTCCTCAGAGCTCTGACTGTCTGTCTCTGTACTTGATAGGATATAACAGGGATCAATCGGCATAATAATCTCAGAATGCACCATGTTAGGATCTCCATTTTAAATTAACACCTTTTATGATCATTATCCTCAAATAAGTCCTATAATCTCTAACCGTTTGTTTGATTCTGTGCCTAAATGGTTTGTCAGTGAAGGATTCTAAAATCTATTTTCACCTTCCATCTGAAAATACTCTAAGAATCTATTGAAGATCAAATTTCAAGGTTTAGTTTGTGATAACGATAAAGATGCAGAAAATCCTTTTCTAGCAATCCTCAACAAAGGGTATAAATAAATGTTCCTTCGACCAAAGACTCCGAATTGCCAGTTCTGTTATTTGAAACGTTTTGTTCTGTCGAATTTTAACCACTAAAAGCATACATTTAAGGAAGTCACCTCCAGTCTAACATCATAAACAACTATCTGAAGTTGTGAAATGTTTCTCAATGTTCCACAATTCTCTTCCTCAACATATTGTGATTTATCTAATCCTTAGGAAAAAATAATGTTTACTAACATTGATATTGTTCAACACAAATACTTAAAAGTAGAAAAGAGGGAATATTCAAAAGTATAGTTATTTGGAGAAACTTAGTAAACTGTTCACCGGGTTTCCATGCATGTGTAATTCAAAGTTTTCATAACTGTTTTTTGTTTTTTTTGGCAACTCAACTTCATTTTTGTTTTATCTCAAGCATATTGTGTAAGTTAAGTAGGTCTATACTATTTGAAAAGAAAAACGTTTAAACTATTGAATACATACCTAATAACATTTATGTCCAAAGTAAGTTACTTCCATTAAAGGTTATTTTCTTGCCATGCCAAAATGTTTTAATTTATGTTTTCCCTATTATATGCTTTCCTTTTGTAAAGGTAACTATGTCACAATAAGTCAAATATTTCAATTGATCCATGCCTAGTTTGCTAGTCAGTCTGCCTAGCAACTGAAAATTGTTTGTAAAATGTACCTTCATTTACTTGTCATCCTAACTATGTGAATGCTTTACTGTTCAAATGTACTCGACACATGGATTGCATTGTAGGAATGACTCAACAGTATCCCTATGGCCATTTCCAGTTTCAATTAGATAAATCATGAGGCAACATTACGAATGTTTTCTGGATCTTACCTTCCCCTATGTAACAGAACATTTGATAACATTTGTATGTCTTCCATTGGAACAAGGTGGGTGAAAGATTAGCAGCTTCTGAAAAATAAATAGACTTAAAGCAATACAGTTAGTTATTTCTTAGTCAGATTTTAAATGCAACTCATGCAATCAAACCCTGGGCCTGTTTGTGTCACTTAATAGTGAGGCTGAATCTGTTCCAGCACGAAACATCTCTGGCCCCATAATGTTCATCTGTGTCACTGCACGTTTCATAGTTGACAGTTTCAAAGAAGGTCATGGTAACGTCGGACATGAACCTATTTATATGCAGAAAGAAAAAAGTAAAGAAATTAATTAACAACAGAGCTTTGTAGAAATTCACATTTCTTTTTATATTAATATAAGATTCCCATGAATTAAAAAAAATGTAAACAAGCAACAAAGGATTCAAATGAAAATGAAAGTCAGTTAGTCAGTCATCAGTCAGTAATTTTCTACCGCTTATTCCATAGTGGGTCGCGGGGAAGCTGGTGCCTATCTCCAGCAGTCTATGGGCGAGAGGCGGGGTACACCCTGGACAGGTAGTAGTGAAAATTAAAGTAGTAGCTTAAAATTGAATGCAAATATATATATGAAATTTCCAACCGACAGTTAATCTGTTTCTGATCCCATGTGGTTACTTATTTGATTATTTTAAAGAGTTTCCCTAGTCTCATCATTTAATCTGCTTCGAAACTCATAGAAACTGTTCTAATATCAGTTCCTTAGCCATTTAAGGTCACAGCATCAACAGTGGAACAGTTCTGTTAAATACCAAGTGTGTTTCATAGTAGTAACCTAACCTGTCTATTAAGGTTATATATATATATATATATATAAAACGTTATATATACAGCTTCTCAGGCTATCCTCCGCCCCCCTTTGAATCCCTTTGCGCGAGTGATTTTGCAAGTTCTGACTTTGTTAGACTCCTAATTACCATTAAAGAATTTGCCCAAATGCAATACTAATTTGTTTAAAATATCTGGTTAGTTTGAGCTTTTTAATTTGTCCCATTTTAACATCTTCAGAATCAGAATCAGCTTTATTGCCAAGTTCGTGCATACAAACAAGGAATTTGACTCCGGTACACTTTGCTCTTTTGTTTTGTTTTTGCATTACAGAATATACAAATTTACAATTTACAATGTACAATATACACATATGTAATAAAAAGGTGCATTTGCAACATCTGTATGCTGTTGCTTGGTACTCTATTAACTGTTCAACAGAGAAACTGTCTCTGTGGCGGCTGGTTTTAGTGAACAGTGCTCTGTAGCGGCGGCCTGAAGGTAAAGCTCTGAACAGTTTATGTGCAGGGTGTGTGGGGTCTGTAGAGATTTTAACAGCTCTTTTTCTGACCCTAGACCTGTATAAGTCCTGGATGGAGGGAAGGTCAGCTCTGATTATTCTCTCTGCAGTCCTGATTATTCGTTGCAGTCTGGACCTGTCCTGTTTTGTGGATGAGCCAAACCACACTGAGATGGATGAAGACAGGACAGACTGAATGATGGCAGTGTAGAAGATGACCAACAGCTCCTGTGGAAGGTTGAACTTCTTGAGTTGCCTCAGGAAGTACAGTCTCTGCTGGGCCTTCTCTCGAACAGTGTCTATGTGTGAAGACCATCTCAGGTCCTCAGAGATGGTGGTTCCTAAGAACCTGAAGTGGTCCACGGCCGATACAGTGTTGTTGAGGATGGTGAGGGGGGTGTATGGGGGTGGTGTTGTCCGAAAGTCCACCACCATTTCCACAGTCTTGAGTGGGTTCAGTTCAAGGTAGTTCTGGCCGCACCAGTGTACCAGCCGATCCACCTGCTGTCTGTATGCAGACTCATCACCGTCCTGGATCAGTCCATTGACAGTGGTGTTGTCTGCAAACTTAAGGAGTTTCACGGACGAGTCCGATGAGGTGCAGTCATTTGTGTACATGGAGAAGAGGAGTGGGGATAGAACACACCCCTGGGGGGCACCAGTACTTATTGATCTGGATCGGGAGAAGATGCTCCCCAGTCTCACCTGCACCTTCAATATCTTATCAACCTTTATAAAGGGAAATTGTATTCATCATCTAGTTGGAGCTCAAGAGGCAATACATTGTTTTGCTATGGAAAGAACTCATGATGGCCACCAATGCTTTGTTCAGAAGCTGTTTAATGTTGTAACTTATTATAATTCAGTTTCAAAAATACTCAGTCTCCATGTAATTAATAAACAATTTTGGCTAAATTGTTTAATTATTTGGATGATTGAGAGATATTAGGTTATTCTGTATTTTGTAAAAAGAAAAATGAATTTAATTGATCTAAGTGAATCTTTTTAGCACATCTTGCATTTATCTCTTCAGCCTCTGGTCTGATCTGGCTGGGCTGTTCGGTGAGGCTTTGTGCTGCTCTGTCCAAAGCCTTGTTAACGTGTGTGGAGACCATTCCTTTGCTTGGCCTTTTATTTTGTCGACCCCAGCATTTTTCTCTGTCCTCTGATGTCTGAGCAGGCCTTGCAGCAGTGTTCTTTTGTCCACCCAGGCTCTGCTGTGGATGTTCAGTTTGGTTCTCCAAATTAACAGGCTGAATTCGCTGAGGAATCAGTCAGAAAGTTACAAAATACCAGGCAGCTTCCTTAATGAGACTTTGCCTCGATACGACAGACACAATATTTTCCACTCTTCTGCCATAACCAAACATTTCCATTCTTTAATGGCTGCCTTATTGTTTTTTCAAGATGAGTTAATTTATTTTTTTAAACATAAAAACTCTGCATTTGTAAATTTTATGTTGACACTGTTTATAAAACGTTGAAAAACACATTACATTTTCATCTTTCTAATATTAATTTTGTTGAGGTACTTGGCAAAAATTGGCAAAGTTTTCCCCATAACAAAATCTATAACATTACGGTTGTAATTTTGAATTTTAAGGTGATGTAGCACATAGCATAAGCCAGTAACTTGCTATTCATATTCCTTTTTAACTGTTCCTTATTTGTTTTGTTTTTTCATTAAGTCATTGTATAATTCTGTCCCTTAATGTTTAATCTATAGAAACGACAATTCTGGCATGGACTAACTCAAATCTCTTCCACACAATAAATTGATTCCTGTTAAATCACAAGTCCTTTCTCATCTCCTGTCAGTCTGATATTAATCATTAAATCAAGCTGTATTCTCTATTTTTCATTTTTTCCTCTTAGTTTGTTGCACCTCTCACTTTCTGACGTTCACATTGTTCGACATAATAAAATACCAAAACCTTATATTAGACTAAAAATACATTTGCATACTAACTAAGCAAGGATAAATCATAGACTGTCTGCTTGCTGGTCTGCATTCTGGGGTCCTCTGTCTTGCAAGCCCTAACAGAATGTTTCCGCCAACCACGGACCCCGCGGTCAAGCAGAAGGCAGACGCCTTGGATCGCTGGGTTGAGCTGCAGATGGAGGAGGCTATGGGGCATCTGCCCAAAGACCTGGAGGTTCTGCCGTCTCCACTGCTGCTGGAGCAGATGGAGCAGGAGGTGGTTCAACGCCGTTCTCCGCCTGCTCCTCTGGCTGCGCACTCTGGTCAGGCAGTGAAGCCCTCCCCGTCCTGCCACCGCAAGAAACGTCGGCGCGGAGCACCCTCCTGTGGTCCGGCTGGCGAGGAGGGGGTTTCCCTGCCAGACGAAGTGAGGGCTGGAGCAAGTATTCTTCGCCTGCCACAGCACTGTCTCCCAGGCTCGCTGCAGCTCCGCCTATGCCGTCTTCGCTCGCTCCAGGCCGGTGTTCTGAGGCAACACCTGATGAGCTGGAGCAGCGGTTAAGGTTCTATGCATGCCAGATAAAGAGCTTTAGGAGGACCAATCTCAGGTATTCCTCTCCCGAGCTGATGGAGAGGATCAGGCAGATGGAGAGGGATTATGAGACTGCAATAAGGCAGTTTTACTGCCGCCCACCTTTGCCATGCCATGTCTGCAGGACAATGCTACAGTTCAGCCCATGTCAGGTCTCCAGAGCGCTGCTGCAGAGCAGCCCACGTCAGGTCCACAGCCTGACACACCTCAGCCTGTCTCCAGGCCAGACACACCTCAGCCTGACTCCAGACACACCACAGCCTGGGATGACGCCTGACCCTAAGTCTGCCTCAACCTCCTCCACACGTTGTGGCTCAAGTCATCGGGGGTACCGACGACGCCTTGGCTCACGCCACTGAGGGTCTCGGCAACTCCTCAGCCCCTGCTCACGCCACTGAGAGTCTCTGCGACGCCTCTGCTCCTGCTCACGCCACTGAGTGTCTCAGCGACGCCTCAGCTCCTGCTCACGCCACTGAGGATCTCGGCGATGCTGCCTGCTAGTCTGCATTCTGGGGTCCTCTATCTTGCAAGCCCTAACACTGTCATATTGTATTATCCCACCAATAAGGTTAATGAAATAGTCTGAGCCTAATCCAAGAATTTGTTCCACCCACAAGAATATTATTGAAGTTGATGCTTTCTCTGGTGCTTTTAAAATCTAAAATCTCTAAATATGCCTGAAACCTGAAAAAGATACAGAAACATCAAAATGTAATATAAAATATAAAATGTTCGCCAAACGGTGTCTTCTGGGGTGGGAGGGAAGCTCCACCACTCCCAGTGAGAGAGAAACTCAATCACTCCCGCCGTTTCTTCTGCTGTTCTTTCTTCTCTTCAGCTCCCAGGTGTAAGCTGACCTGGAGCCTTGCGTTCTCACACCTGAGGATTATTCTGCCCCTTCAGTGGTGTGAGAAATCTGATCTTCAGCCCTCAGGTGTAGACTGACCTAGAGCTAATTTCTCTCACCCGGGGATTATTCTGCCCCTTCTTGGGTGAGAGAAGTGAGATTGTCTTCTCCTGTGTTTTCGCTCAGATCCTCCTGGACCTGAGAAAGGGATCGTTGAGGTGGTTCTGCTCCTGCACACTGGCTCCTCTATACCTGTAATTATAAAAATAGATAGGGTGGAGGAGGGGGTAACCCCCCTCCTTGCCACTGATCAGTCACAGACGTAGGGGTGTGTGCTGAAGATGCAGCCGGAGGAACAGGTTGAGGCGCAGCTAACATTACATTTTTAGTTATATCACTTTTTCTCTTGTTTAATTTCTCTATGGCCTCTTGCAGCTGTAATTTAAGGAGCTAGTTCTGTAGGTGCTCTTTCTCTTCTTCTCTTTTTCTCTGCCTCCTGAGCTGTATGTAAATGGTGAATTAAATGTTTTTCCCACTTTGTGAAGTCTGTTCCCTGCAAATCAAGATTATTTTTCATCTTTTGACACATGTCAACAGGAACTCCTTTTAATATGGCTTTTTAAACAGCTGTCCCATTCCTGTCCCGTCACCCTTAGGATTGACTCCTGTGTGTCTCATCCACGTGTCCACTGCAGCACTAATGTGCTCTTTAGGATGCTGATTAGGGTCCCAATCGAATTGAGGGACTGTAATGGAGTTTGATTTCTTATGGCCTTCCCTAGGGCTGTCATTATACGTGTCAGGGGTGTGTCATCAGGGTCCTTACTGCAATCAGCATTCTGTTCTATCTCCCTAGCCACCGAGGGACGCACAGATCGTCCCAAAATTGCTCTAAAGTCACCCAAGGCCAGTGTCATGCCTTTAGTCAATGTATCTAATTCCTGTAACCAGACACGTCCACATCCTGCAATAGGTGGCAACTTATCCACTAATGCCTGTACATCTCCCAATGAAAAAAGGACATATTTTGTCATTCCAACTGATGAGGTCAACAACGGACATTGAAATCTGGATGGACCGCTCTGGCTACGAGTAGTCATGGTGTGTGTTCTTCCAGAAACTGTTTTTCTGTCATCTGTTGAGAAGCTTTCTCATATAAATCATGCACTTTTGATTCCAATAGTGTAATCCCTCTTAAAAGTCTAAGCATTTCTTGTGCTTCTGTCTCTCTTAGGCCCTACTTCAGCTCTTTTGCTTCAACTTTACACTTTATTCCACCAAGTCGCCCTTTCTCATCATGTTTAAATCAACCAACTTTCTTTATACTTCAGATACCTCTTATATTCTCGGTTCAACCATCTACGTAAACCTTCCCTGTCATCTACTCCTCCTTCGACAATCAATCTCTCCTGCCATGTTGAACAACTTGTCTTTGTTTTTTTTTTTACTCTATGGCAATACAGTTTGTAATATAATCACCGCTTCTACAGTCACTCACACTCAAGTGCAGCCATTCAGAATCAGAATCAGAATCAGAAAAGCTTTATTGCCAAGTACGTTTTTGGACATACAAGGAATTTGTTTTGGCGTAGTCGGTGCAATACAGTACAAATTAAACAGTACAAACATATCTACAATATAATATAAATATAAGTGCACAGTTTTAAGTGAGTGAGAGTAAATATAGAGCAGTATAAGATGCAAGAGCAATACAACAGTGCAGGTGATCATTGTGCAAGTATGGCAGTGCAAGTAAGCAGGAGTCCAAGCTGAGCGTTAATGTAACGCATAGAGTTACAGGTTACAGGTGTCCTGTCAGCAAAAAAAGGGGGGGTGTGGGGGAAAGGGGGAATGTCAGGGTGGTTTCCGGGCTTTGTTAACCAGGCTGGTGGCAGATGGGAAAAAACTGTTCTTGTGGCGTGAGGTTTTGGTCCGGATGGACCGCAGCCTCCTGCCAGAGGGGAGAGTCTCAAAGAGTCTGTGACCGGGGTGGGAGGGATCAGCCAGAATCTTCCCTGCCCGCTTCAGGGTCCTGGAGGTGTAAAGTTCCTGGAGCGACAGTAGACTGCAGCCAATCACCTTCTCAGCAGACCGAATGACACGCTGCAGCCTGCCCTTATCCTTGGCTGTAGCAGCGGCGTACCAGATGGTGATGGAGGAGGTGAGGATGGACTCAATGATGGCTGTGTAGAAGTGCACCATCATAGTCTTTGGCAGGTTGAATTTCTTCAGCTGCCGCAGGAAGAACATCCTCTGCTGGGCTTTCTTGATGAGGGAGCTGATGTTTGGCTCCCACTTGAGATCCTGGGAGATGATGGTTCCCAGGAAGCGGAAAGATTCCACAGTGTCAATTGTGGAGTCACAGAGGGTGATGGGGGCAGGTGGGGCTGGGTTCTGCCTGAAGTTCACAACCATCTCCACTGTCTTTAGAGCGTTGAGCTCAAGGCTGTTCTGGCTGCACCAGTCCAACAGATGGTCCACTTCCCATCTGTACGCGGACTCGTCACCATCAGAGATGAGTCCGATCAGGGTGGTGTCGTCCGCAAACTTCAGAAGCTTGACAGACTGGTGACTGGAGGTGCAGCTGTTGGTGTACAGGGAGAAGAGCAGAGGAGAGAGAACACAGCCTTGGGGGGAACCGGTGCTGATGGTCAGGGAGTCAGAGACGTGCTTCCCCAGCCTCACGCGCTGCTTCCTGTCAGACAGGAAGTCAGTGATCCACCTGCAGGTGGAGTCGGGCACACTCAGCTGGGAGAGCTTCTCCTGGAGCAGAGCTGGGACGATGGTGTTGAAGGCAGAGCTGAAATCCACAAACAGGATCCTGGCATAGGTTCCTGTGGAGTCCAGGTGCCGGAGGATGAAGTGAAGGGCTAGGTTGACTGCATCATCTACAGACCTGTTGGCTCTGTAGGCAAACTGCAGGGGGTCCAGGAGGGGGTCGGTGATGTCTTTTAGGTGTGAGAGCACAAGGCGCTCAAAGGACTTCATCACCACAGAGGTCAGGGCGACGGGTCTGAAGTCATTAAGCCCTGTGGTCCTTGGCTTCTTGGGAACAGGGACGATGGTGGAGGACTTGAAGCAGGCTGGCACATGACATGTCTCCAGTGAAGTGTTAAAAATGTCTGTGAAGACTGGAGACAGCTGATCAGCGCAGTGCTTCAGGCTGGCTGGTGAGACAGAATCCGGACCAGCAGCTTTCCGGGGGTTCTGTCTCCTGAAGAGTTTGTTGACGTCCCTCTCCTGGATGGAAAGAGCCGTCCTCGGCGTGGGTAGGGGGCTGGTGGGGGTTGGAGGTGCCAAGGCCCCTCTTGAGGTTGGGGAGGTGGGGGTGGTAGATTGTGGCTGCAGCTGTTGGGGGGCGTCGTGGGAGATGGTTGCAGGACTGTCCCTTTGTCTTTCAAAGCGGCAGTAGAACTCGTTCAGGTCGTTGGCGAGGCGTCGGTCGTTGATGGAGTGGGGGGCTTTCGGCTTGTAGTTGGTGATTTGCTTGAGCCCTTTCCAGACAGACGCAGAGTCGTTGGCTGAGAACTGGTTTTGGAGCTTCTCAGAGTACAGTCGTTTGGCCTCTTTCACTGCCTTGCCAAACTTGTACTTAGCCTCTCTGTATATGTCTTTGTCCCCACTCCTGAAGGCCTCTTCCTTATCCAGTCTTAACCTTCTGAGTTTAGCTGTGAACCAGGGTTTGTCGTTGTTGTAACTCACCCTGGTGCATGATGGTACACAGCTGTCCTCACAGAAGCTGATGTAGGAAGTCACAGCCTCTGTGTACTCGTCCAGACTGTTGGTAGTAGTCCTGAACACATCCCAGTCTGTACAGCCTAAACACGCCTGGAGATTCTCCACAGCCTCACTGCTCCACTTCCTTGTCGTCCTCACAACAGGTTTGCAGAGCTTAAGTTTCTGCCTGTATGCAGGAATCAGGTGGACCATGATGTGGTCGGATTGGCCCAGTGCAGCACGTGGGACGGCATGATAAGCGTCTCTGATGGTGGTGTAACAGTGATCCAGAATGTTGTCCTCTCTGGTCGGACATTTTATAAACTGTCTATATTTGGGGAGTTCGTGGGTCAGATTACCTTTGTTAAAGTCACCAGCGACGATTACTAAGGAGTCCGGGTTGGTCCGCTCCACACTCAGTATCTGGTCGGCGAGCATGCGCTGTGCGACCTGCACGTTAGCTTGCGGCGGGATGTAAACACCGACCAGGATGAACGAAGCGAACTCACGGGGGGAATAGAAAGGCTTACAGTTTATGATGAAGGATTCCAGGTCTGGAGAACAGTGCTGCTGAATCACTGTCACGTCGTTGCACCAACCACTGTTGAGGTAAAAACAGATTCCTCCACCTTTCACTTTGCCGGAGAGTTCCGTGTCTCTGTCCGCTCTGTAGAGCTGGAATCCTGCCAGCTGCAGCGCGGAGTCCGGTATTAATCCACACAGCCACGTCTCCGTGAAGCACAAAACTGCCGATGAATAAAAGTCCCTGTTTTTCCCCAACAACAGTTGTAGTTCCTCCATTTTGTTGGGAAGTGAGCGCACGTTAGAGAGAAATATTCCAGGTAACGGTGTTCGTAGTCCACGCTGGCGAAGACGTACCAGCACCCCAGCCCGTTTCCCTCTCTTCCGGCGTTTCACCGCGTGAACAAAGGTGAGCGCACCTTTGACCAGAATGTCCAAATATTCCAGAGCAGTAGGTAGAAATGTTGGAAATAACTCCTCTGGTGTAGTAGCCCTGATGTTCATGAGTTCTTCTCTGGTGAGAGAGCTCCGGGTACCATCACAGAAGACCGTTTTAAAGCAAAAAACAAAACAAAACAATGCGCACCAACACGCCGAGGCGACCATCTGCGGCGCCATCTTGTTGCCACTCATTTGTATTCTCTTCTCACTCATATGCATAATAAATCCAGTTAGACAAATACGAAAATATATCATTTTCTTTACCGTAATCCATTATTTCAACCAACAAATATTTTACCCAAAACTGATGAAGACTGTAAATTTAAGAGAAAACAGATATCTATTCCACAACACCACCTACATTATTAGCAGGCAAAAGGAGAATAACTATAGATCTCCTTACTTTTTGTTTTGGGTCGACCCTGTGGTGTTTTAGAACGACGTCCGCCTCGTAGTCAATTAATTATCCTTTAGTTAGTGCCAAATCCCTCTCCTTTTTTTTGCATTTGTTTTTTCAAACAAAACCACTCTCTCTATCTGTCTTGTTCTTTCCATCTTATGACAATTACTATGCTTTTTTCTAAAAGATATATTTAATGCGTTATTTCAGTCACACGCATTCAGTTCTGACCAACCTCCAAGACACCAGAACACATTCAACCCCCAAAAGCCTGTTTTTATTGGCCAGTGTGTGTGTGTCTCACAGCTCATGGACTTAAACTATAAATCTTGTCTAATGTTTGCCGGAGTGTTGTGTGTCCAGCTCATGCACTTTTCTAACCCTAACAAGTCTGTTGTTGGTTATTTCTCCAACTTAACAGCTCATGACCGGTCTTACAGTTATAATAACTGCTGTTCACAGCTCTTTAAGAAAAACATGTCAAACTCACAGAACTTTCTATATCTTACGGTGTTATTTCCACCGCTTATATTGTTCCTTCTAAGTTTATGTGTTTATAATCAGAATTTTCACAGAGAAATATTTCGTTACTCATCAAAAGCAGCAATCAGCAGTCTATCCGTAAGATTTCCAGATAGAAAACTGCGTTCAATTACCTGCAATGAGAAAGCTGCTCTCCACAGCTGCTTCTCCAGTCATACACAAATGTTCACTCACTCCCCCAATAATGTCTGTAACACAGATTATTTCCTCTGTGCACAGCTCATGAGTTTTGTACCAAAAAGCCTGATCTTGCTGAATTCTATGTCAGCTCACAGTTCATTACTTTATCACAAACCTAATCTCGTTGGATTATTTCCTCCAACTCACAGTTTATCACTTCACAGGACTTATTCTCAGACTATGTATTTGTGCTTTTATTACGTCTGTAATCCGGTTTTACTGGGGCAGAACTCACATAAAACACCCAAGTGTTTTGCCTGATCTTAGTGTATTTTCTTTTCTGTAGAATTTGGGGTTTCTCACTCTCCCCAGGCCTCTGACCCAGCTTAACAGTAGATCTCCGTCGAGGACGTACTCTGAACCGCCATGTTCGAGAAACTACTATATTTTTCCACACAATACCACCACTAAGTCTTGTAATTCTCTTAAAACAACATCTTATTCACCAGTTTAAATCCTAGTCAACTTTTATGACACTCTTTTTCTTAAGTTTTGTCAGACTCAGACTTACTTAGACATCAGACACAATATTAATTTAGCCTATCGAAAATCCAAAAGGATTGTTTTGATTAAACAGGTTCTGCTTACCTGTTTTGTAGTTTTGGCTAGCCCGTGTCTGATGTCTGTTGGTCCTCGTCAGTGGTCCAAATATCTTTCGCCTGTTGTTCCAAATGCCGGACGAGCCACCAATTGTTGAAGCCATCTCTGCTTCCCCGGGTCCGTTGATTTGGGTACAGATTTCAAAGAGTGAAATAAACACAAGTACAATCTACTTATGTTCACCTCTGCAGAGTGAGAGATGGAGACTCCAGCCAAGTATCTGTGAGCCCAACTCTGATCAACTCTCCATTCCAACTAGTTTTATTCAGTCTCAAGGGTGTGTTCAACATATACATATATCATGTCACACATGTATAACATAACATAACAGTCCCTTAGGTCCAAATAAGGAATACTTCTGATTGTAACATGCAACTCATCCTCCCCTGTCTCTGGCCTTCCCTGTCCTCTCCTAATTTATGACCTTGCACTCTCTATGCTTCTCACTCCCTAGGCCCCTTCTATGCTTCACTCCCTAAGCTTGACCCCTCTATTTCCACACATTCCAGTTACACACATGGATAGTTTATATTACACACATAGTTTATATTCTACAATGTCTACCAGAAACTCCTCCGCTATTTAAAGGATGCTTTTATTCTAATCAAAGTGCATAAGGAGTTTTACGTCTATCCCTTTGAGAGTGAAAAAGGTTCCGGCAGTAATTTTAACCAGTAACACAACTATACCTATATTTGACTTGGGCATAACTCAACATTTGACCCGTACCTGTAGGAACCTATCACGGCCTGAGACAGAGAACCAAATTCAGCCAAACACAAAGTCAAAAGTTAAAAGGTTTATTCAGTGACTCACGATCAGAAAGCAGGAGAGCAGCAGTCAGCTTCCACGAAACACTGAGGACAGAGAGACGAGTTAGTGGCTGAATAAAACTCAGGACTTGCAAAGAGACCCTAACCCTAACCCTAAAGAGACGGGACAAAAAATAGGGCTTGATACGGGACACGTGGAAGGTGGGGTAAACTCTCATGGCGCGAGGCAGACATAAACGAACAACCACAGAATTGATGATCTTGGATATGGGAAAAGGTCCCACAAAACGAAGTGCCAGCTTACGGGAGTCAACAAAAAGCGGGAGGTCCTTGGTGGACAGCCAAACCTTCTGTCCCACCTGGTAGCTTGGAGCAGGGACTCTCCGACAATTTGCTGTGTGTTCCTGCACCTCCGACATCCTGATCATGGACGTTCTTGCCTTTCTCCAGATGCGCTGACTTCTTAGGGCCATGGCCTGAGCAGAAGGAACCTCAGCTTCTTTCTCCTGGACTGTGAACAAGGGTGGCTGAAAACCAAACACAACTTGGAAAGGGGATATCCCCGTGGCACTAGCCAGGAGGGTGTTGACAGCATATTCAACCCAGGGTAAATTTTGAGACCATTTTGTTGCGTCTGACTCACATAGTGCACGAAGTTTGGTCTCCACCTCCTGGTTGGCCCTCTCAGTTTGTCCGTCCAATTGTGGGTGAAATCCTGAGGACAAACTGACTGTAATCCCCAGCAAGGAACAAAACTCTCTCCAGAAACGTGACACGAACTGGGGCCCTCTGTCCGAGACAATGTCTGTGGGTATGCCGTGAAGGCGAAAAACGTCAGATGCCAAAATGTCCCCCATTTTCTTGGCTGAAGGCAACTTCTTGAGAGGGACAAGGTGAACTATCTTTGAAAACCTGTCGATGACAGTTAGCAGAAGTGTGAAGCCATTAGAAACTGGCAAACCTGTCACGAAGTCCATGGCAATTTGTGACCAGGGACGAGGAGGAATGTAGAGGCATAAAGCTGCGTTTGAATAGATTAAAAGTGTTATTATTGTGTTTACCATTATAAGATGAATTCTGTGAATTCTTTCTTCTGTGCATAAGGAAACAGGCCTGTCTGGAAACAGATTACATTAGGGAAAGGTTCTTGGCGATAGGTAAAGACTGATGAGTTTGTTATTGCAGGAGATCTTGTGAAATAATAAAATAAATAAATAAAATAAAAGCACAAGTTGTTTTTCTTTTGTCAATCGCGCTCCCCCACAGAAATCTTTGATCGACCCAACTGCATGGGCTCATGGTCATATCGGTGTTCAGAAGGGGGTGGAAGACCCTTGGGTTCTAGGTGGAGAACAGGACTGTGAGCTGAGGAAGGTTTAACCTCCTTATGACGCCTCTCCCTCCTCCTTTCTGTGAGCCGTAAATCAATTCGGGTTGCCAGGTCCTCAAGTTGGTGAAGGGAGGCAGGGTAGTCCTGGGTTGTCAGTTCATCCTTGATGTTCTCATTAAGACCTTGCATGAAAGCATCCATTTGAGCATGCTCATTCCAATAACTGTCAGCTGCCAACAAATGAAAGTCAATGATATATGATGTGACACTTCGCTCTCTCCCTGTTTTATGGAGAGTAAACCTCTGGCAGCCTCACGACTAGGAAGAACTGGGTAAAAACCCTGATGAGCTCCTTGGAAAATGCAGCATAAGAAGCACACGTGACCAAACCATTCTGCCACTCCGCAGTGCCCCATTGCTTAGCCTTTCCAGATAGCAGGGAAATAGCAAACGCCACCTTAGAGCGCTCAGAAGTGAACGAAGGAGTCTGAAGCTCAAAATGAATCTCACACTGAGTAAGAAAAGCACGGCACTGGTCAAGATCTCCCTTAAACAGCTCAGGAGGCTTGAGTCTAGGTTCTCTTACCACAGCGGAAAGATCAGGAACTCTGGGGGCAATAATAATAATAATCATCTTTATTGGTCATTGCACATGTACATTACAACAAAATTTGTTCTCTGCATTTAACCCATCCCTTATAGAGAGCAGTGGGCTGCCATTGTGCAGCACCCAGGGAGCATTCTGGGGCTAAGGGCCTTGCTCAGGGACCCAGAGTGGTAATCTGCAGGATACGAACCTGGCCCCTTGTGTCCCCTCTGGAACACAAACCTCCTGTTCTAACCACTAGGCCACCACTCAACAGGCTGTGAGGGTGCTGACGTGGAGGCAGGAATCATGGAGCTGTGACTGGAACACAGAGAGCTGCGACTGTCCTCTTGACAAAAATTCCAGGGGGACTTGAGAGCCAGGCGGGCTCAGGCTGAATAAACCAGGGGCTTGGCTGGGGTGTAAATCCAGGGACATAAACAGAGTCGAGTTCCAAGGCTAGAGGCGTCAGACAAGGGGCAGGCAGGGGCATGAAACCAGAGGCAGAAAACAGAGTCGAAATCCAGAAATCCAATCCGTCAGACAAGGGGCAGGCCGGAAGACAAAATATGTGAGGCAAGGCAAGGTCAGAGAACGAGATTAGTCAGGAAGGAACGCTGGATAACTACTCACAAATGTTTTCGAAAATCTGGCACCGTCTGCCTGTCAGATGGCTGTATATAACAGCAGCTCCACGGGTGTGTGGCATGACGGTGATTGCACAGCAGCGCAGCAGCAGACAGGTAAAGCAGATGAGCTGATAGCATGAGTGAAAGCAGACCAGGCAGACAGGCCAGAATCATAACAGTACCATGAAAAAAATCAAAGCAAAGTTCCTAGCACCACAAAAGCTCATTTGTTGTTTTAACACAGAAAATGAAACTTAGAAAGCATTTAATCAAAACCAGAACATGCAGTTTTAGTCTCTCATCACATGCAATTCACTTCAGTGGCCACACTCATACAGATTTCAATTCAATTCAATTCAAAAATACTTTATTAATCCCATAGGGAAATTAAATGTTGTTGTAGCTCATTATGATGGTTTCTTCAAAGAGCCGTTGTAGATGCTGATGGCTGTGGGCAGGAAGGATCTCCTATAGCGCTCCGTCTTACAGCAGATCTGAAGAAGCCTCTGACTGAAGACACTCTGTTGTTGTAGGACAGTCTGATGAAGATGATGCTCAGGGTTCTCCATAATGTTCTTCATTTTATGAAGAATCCGTCTTTCCACAATGTTCTCCAGAGGTTCCAGAGGAGTCCCCAGAACAGAGCCAGCCTTCTTTATCATCTTGTTGAGCTTTTTTAAGTCCCTGGCTCTGATGCTGCTTCCCCAGCAGATGATGGCAGAAGAGATCACACTTTCCACAACAGACTTATAGACGATATGCAGCATCTTGCTGCAAACACCAAAGGACCTAGGCTTCCTCAAGAAGTACAGTCTGCTCTGTCCCTTCTTGTAGATGGCTTCACAGTTGCATCTCCACTGTAGTCTGTTGTCCAGGTGAACACCGAGGTATTTATACTCCTCCACCACCTCCACTTCTTCTCCCATGATAGAAATAGTTTTTGACTTATTCCTGTTTCTCTTAAAATCTACAATCATCTCCTTTGTTTTAGTCACGTTCAAGATGACATGATTGTTTCCACACCATGCCACAAAGTGGTCCACCACCTTCCTGTACTCAGCTTCTTGTCCATCTCTGATCCACCCCACAACTGCAGAATCAGAGTATTTCTGCAGATGACAGGAGTCTGTCTTGTACTGGAAGTCTGAGGTGTACAGAGTGAAAAGGAATGGTGAAAGTACAGTCCCCTGTGGTGTTCCTGTGCTGCTGACTACCTGGTTGGACTCACAACCCTTCAGTCTCACAAACTGTGGTCTGTTTGTCAGATAGTCTTTGATCCAGGAGATTGTTGAGGCCTCCACCTGAGTCTTCTGGAGTTTCTGACAATGCAAATCAGGTTGGATTGTATTAAATGCACTGGAGAAATCAAAGAACATGATCCTCACAGTGCTACTGGCTTTGTCCAGATGACAGTGGGTTTGTTGAAGCAGGTGTATGATGGCATCTTCAACTCCAACTCCACAGCAATAAGCAAACTGAAGGGGTTTGTGATGGTTTACTGTTTGCTTACTCAGGTCGGCCAACAGGAGTCTCTCTAGGACCTTCATGATGTGAGATGTCAGGGCAACAGGTCTATAGTCATTGAGGACTGATGGGTGAGTTTTCTTTGGTACCGGAACAAGACAGGAGGTCTTCCATAACACCGGAACCTTCTTCTGGGCCAGGCTAAGGTTGAAGAGGTGCTGCAGAATCCCACAGAGCTGCTCTGCACAGCCCTTCAGGACTCTAGGTCTGACATGATCTGGACTTGCAGCCTTATTCCGATTCAGTCTCTCCAGTTGCATCTTCACTTGACTTCTTGAGACTCACAGGTGGAAGGGGAAAGCAAAGGAAGCATCAGCATCTTCTGATATGGTTGAAGGCAAACGTAGAAGCAGAAGGGTCTAGGGCTGAGGTGGAAGATAAAAAATGTGAGGTGTTACTGGACAGCTGTGGGTCATGTGGGTCAAAGGAGGGTGGAATGTCTGTTTAGCTGTGAGTAGGAGAGGAGGATGTGAAGCTTGTTTCTGAACTGAACCTATTGAAGAATGTGTTCAGTTCATTGGCTCTGTCCAGACCTTCATCAGTCCGATCATCCCTCTGCTTGAAGCCCGTGATCTTCTTCATCCCTGTCCACACATCTCTGATATTGTTTTGCTGGAGCTTGCTCTCCAGCTTCTTCTTGTACACCTCCTTGCTGTCTCTTATCTTGACTTTAAGTTGCTTCTGTAAACTTCTCAATAATTCTCTGTCTCCCTCTCTGAAGGCTCTTTTTTTCTTGTTAAGCAGGTCCTTCAGGTCACTGGTGATCCAAGGTTTGTTATTGGGGAAGCATCTCATGGTTCTGGTGGGGATGATGTTATCCACACAGAAGTTTATATAGTCGGTTACACACTCAGTCATGGCATTGATGTACTCTCCATGTGGCTGGCACAGTGCGTCCCAGTCTGTAGCCTCAAAGCAACCTTGCAGAGCCTCTTCAGCTTCCTGTGACCATTTTCGCACAGTCCTCTTTATTACAGGTTGCCTCTGAACAAGGGGCGTATATTTCGAGCAGAGAAAAACAAGATTGTGATCTGATTTGCCTAGAGGAGGTCTTGCTGTAGAGATGTATGAGTCCTTGACATTTGCATAAAACAAATCCAATATTTTGTTTTCTCTGGTAGAGCAGCTGACAAACTGTTGAAACATTGGAAGTGTAGCAGAGAGTGAAGCATGGTTAAAATCACCAGAAATTGGCACAAAAGCATTGGGATTTGTGTCGTGTCTGTAGCTTAGCAACAACTGAGCTTATGGCATCACATGCAGTGTCGGCAACAGCGGAAGGTGGAATGTAAACTGTTGCCAAAATAACACTGGTGAACTCTCTGGGTAAATAATATGGACGAAAACTTACTGCCAACAGTTCAATATCTGGACTGCAGAGATGACACTTCACAGTAACATGTCCTGGATTACACCATCTGTTGTTCACAAGTAATGCCAGTCCACCTCCTTTACATTTGCCGCTCCTCTTTAAATCTCTGTCTGCTTGTATGGTTAAAAAGCCAGGCAGAGAGACGCTGGAGTTGGGGATATGATCCTGCAGCCATGTCTCAGTAAAACACATGATACTGCATGCCCGGTACTCTGGCTGGGTCCTTTGTAGGGCTTGGAGTTCATCCAACTTGTTTCCCAACGATCTCACATTGCCCATCATAATCGACGGAAGAGATGGTTTGAACTTCCTCCTTCTCTCTCTTCTCTTAGCTCCTGCTCTGCATGCACGGCATCTTCTTTTCAACTCATCGGGGATTTGGGGTTGTAGTTGAAGTATTATTTGAGCTTTTGAGATATTAAATCAGCTGCTCTCGGTTGTAAGAAACAACCCCGTTGCCATGGCAATGCATCATAACAAATGTCCAAAAATAGGAAGTATTAAGAAAAATCCTCCAAGCTGCACAGCATCCGACAACGGAGAGGGCAGTCGTCCAAAAAAAAAATCAACTGTATCCACCACAAGAGGAACAGCTCCCAAAAAAGAATAAATCAGAATCAAAAGTAACAGAGCTACTCCAACCTGCTGCCACCTTGAGCGGCACAATTCTAGAATTTTTATTCTAGAATTCTAGAATTTAGAAATTTCAGTCTGACATCGCATACAGCTCACATGAATGCAAAACACCATTGTTCATTCATCTATCTGCCATATGCAGACCTTTTCATTCATACATCTCATCCACACCTTTTCATCCATTTTCATACCCTTTCATGCTCCTGGGGGTCCACTGACCTGATTAATACTTTGTTGATGGTCTAGCGAGTCAATTTCAAAATTTTTATGTATCCACACATTTTAATTATTAGATTATTGACCCCGATCCCTTTAACAGGATTTAACATTTCTGCAGAACACCAAACTAACTCACCACAGAGATCTCAAAAATACTGCAGCTTTCTAAGTTTCAGGCTTTGACTCTCCAAGGGGTCATCTCTGAATGCCCCTCGGAAAAAACCTGGTCATGTGCACTTAACTGCAGTTTCTCTTTGCCTTTTAGGCAAATATTACTCAGCGCTTAAAATCTCTGCCTCTCAGGCATTTCAAAGAGGTTTCAACTCACCTCTACTCAGTCCACCGGCTGTTTAATTTCAAGGCCACTACGTGCCTTTTATATTTCAAAATAGCTATTTTCCTGCAGGGGTGGCAAATTCCCCGGAGAAAAAAATAGTATTGGATATAATATTAGGACTATTCCTAGGCCTCACCCCCATGACTTTAGCCTTGACATAAACATTACTTCAAGACCTTGTTGAGAATTAAAATCATGTACTTTCGTGCTATTAGTTCAGTTTGCATGTATAACCATAAAACTGAGACATAACATGTATTGTGAGCCTGAGAGGGAGAAGTCAGAGGTGACAGCAGGCTTCAGGTAGGAGAAAGGGTTAATCCCAGGTCACGATGTTCAGGATGTTCTCAACAGCTGCAAGCAGTAAATGCTGTATGGACAATAAAGCAATAAATGTCTCCTTTTGGGCATGGTATAGATAATAAACTACCCACAAGGGGGGCTTGGCTGATTTACAGCGCCAGACTGCATAAGGGGGAGGCACAGTCAGTAAGCTTTGAAGTAGATGGTATAAGATGTTCTGGCATCTGTGAATGGGCAGATTACTTGGTTAAAGACAGCCTTTTTGCTGACACCGAGCTCTCCCTGAAGGCCTTCAGGTAATTTTCTTTCTTTGTATTGTTCTGTATGTATTCATTTTGCATTGGAAATCATTGGACTTATTATCTGTCATATTGGTTTTAACGGATTTGACCCACATGCAGAAAGCAATTCAGGAGACAAAGTTTTTCGGTGAAGAGTTTATTTACAGTGTAGTGATGTGGGCAGGGAAACTTGTACCGGGAAACCAACTGTAAAATAAACAGGATGGTAAGCAGGGAATACTCAGGGTCAAAAACTAAAGAATAATAATTCAGCCTTACTGGGATGATGGAATGATCCGCCAGAAGGTGGAGGAGCAGAGAGACCAAATAGTTGTTTACCCATGAGGTAGATGATGGTGGATAATGGTGTGCCAGAATGATAAGACGGTCCAGGGTTTCAGAAGTTGGCGCAGTGGAAGGAGGAGGGTGGACAGGGTTCTTGAGTGGTAATCCAAGGTGCGAAGAATTCAGGAGGCTGCCAACCGGTGAGGTCCAATGAAGTAACGAGTGGTTAGAGTCTTCGCTCATGGAGCTGGATAGCTTCTTTCCAGAAGTTGTTAATCCAGGCAGAGTTCCACAAGACAAGGCAAGTTCAGGTTCTGGTAATCCTGCAAGGTAACAAAATTCAAATTACTAAAAGTTCAAGGCAAGAATAAGACAAGGTAATGTGGCTTGAGCTGTACCTCTAAGGGACAACACTCTGGCAGTGAGTTGCTGGCAGCCTCCTCCTAATATACTCCTCAGTAGGTAATCAAGGGAATGAAGAACACCTGTCACCTCTCCTCCACGTTCCACGCCATCTAGGGGCTAAGCACAGTAAAAGCACCAAACAAACAGACAAAGCACAGATCCTGACATTATCATCCAAATTAAACTTGTGTTAATCTTAATTTCCTGCTCTTCATTTGTTCTTTCTCACAACATCCGGACTGGGTGAGGTTGAGGCCGCAAGGATATCAGTGATAGCATTATTTTACCTCAACAATTTGGTGCCATGACCCGGATGTCGTGAGCATAACCGAAGGAAATCACATCACCAGCGGGGATGAAGGTAAGAGGTTTTTACTTGGCGGTTTCCCCGCTGTATGATGTGATCAACCTGAGGTGTATTTAATGGGCCGCGCGGAGGCGGTTTAGAAGAGCAGTTAGGATAAAAAACTCTGTGCCCCGGAGCTGGTCGCTGGCCTGGCACCCCTTCTACCAGACGTGGAGTTATGGATCGTGCTGAGAGTTCCACACTCGGGATTTGGCTCACCCAAAATGTGGATATAGTTTAGTTGGGGACGTTTGGACTTAGGAACGGGTTGGCTCACCCGGAGGTTCCGCTTACCTCAAACAGGACGCAGTTATAGGACCGGTTTGCCCCGCCGCGGTTGAAAGCGACTAAAAAGTGTGGCCGTTGAGTTCGGGAGTAACTTCCCTGGTCCGGACCTAAATGTTACACTCAGTTAACTGAGAACCTTTCTCTTTGTTGCCGGCAACCGTAGGGTTTCAACTGTCTGTGCTGCTTTCTTTTCTCCTTGCTGTGCACAGTGTGTGTATGTGTGTGTGTTTGGCTGCGAGTGAGAGGTGACATCATCGCATGAGCTGTGTGAAATTTTGAGGAAACAAGCATGGTGATTCGAAAACTGGTTGGTTTTGTGCTGCAGTTATCAAATAGTAACATGGAGGAGTATTATAGGGTGTTTGAAGATGTTGACAAGGAAAATGGTTGGAAACCCCTTGCAAAACAAAATAGATGAATTGTATCGTATTTGGATTGCTCATATAGATTCCCACGACGTTAATAAAGTGAAAGAATGTCTGGAAAATGTTGTCAAAGTGAAGGGAAATACGTATAACCAGGCGCGTAGTTAGACCTGGGCGGGCTTCTTGATAAAAGACATTTCGAAATATTTAAAAGATGCAGCCACAAAATGGTACTGGACTTCACATTTTTATTTAAAAACAATCAGCTTTTTAACTTGTGTTCCATATACTCACGTCCCGCTCCACAATAACCTGACAATGAGGTAAAAGGAGAAGACAAAAAATAGTTATTTGCACACTTGCGGCTCATTTCAGAGCAGTATAACTCAGACGAAGATAGTGATAGAACCTGAATGCTAACTTTGAAATGGGCTAAAACTTTTGTCAGCAAAATTCAGATTAAGTTATTTTCTAAATACCTCAAAATGTGTCATTATTCGCTTCAACAAAATGGTTTTTCTTCAGTCCTAAACTCTGTTTCTCCTTGTCCTTCATTCAGCTTCTAACAAAAATAAACAGTACAATTATTGCAAACCTTTTTTTGTTTGATTCACAATAATTTACAATCAGTCTAAAACCAGCCGAGACAGAGAACTGGTACAATCTGTCCTATATTATTTTAATGTTAAATTACCTATAATTGTCAGAGGGTGTGTTGAATAAGGGCAAATATGCACGAAATGTGGAGGACAAGGCAGAGAGAAATCGGAAGCGTTTAATGCAACTGCTTGCGTGTCAAGGAACTAAACACAGATACCGAGGTGTCGCCTTCACCACCGTACATCCACCCTAATAATCCGTTTACTGAGGCCATGGTTAGTAGAGTTAGATTATTAGCTGGTATAACTTTAGCATTGGGAGATTTCAGACAACTTTTGGGTCACAGCACTCCACGTAGTAATCTCCAAGTTATTGAGAATGCGGCCTACACCTCTTCTCAATGCAATGCAACACCTTATTGTGCTGTGGCTGGATGGGAGACGCGCTGCGTGGCATGTTCTCATCTAAAAATTCAGACACCATGCTTACATTTTCTGGGACAGGCGAACATAACTTGTTTCTTTATGAGAAGTATGTCAAAGATTTAATTTTTAATAGAATCCAATTTATTTAAGAAGAATCCCATAAAGTCTGACTGACTGCTGAGAGCTAAGGGAATGGATGGCTCAACAGAGCTATGACTCTGTGTAAGTTTAGCAACTGTACTAAAGAGAAACCTAGGATTATTCTTGTTCTCTTCTATTAATGATGAGAATTAAGCTGTTCTAGCTTGGTGAAGTGTCTTTTTATTCAGCAGTAGGTTATTTTTCCAGATTAAGTAGGAATCCTCTAGATGTGTAGAGCACCATATTCTCTCATCACCAGTACTCTCTCTCTCTCTCCTTGGATTCCTGGGTTTACCTCCTCCTCCTCTGGCTTCTGGACAACTCCAACTCAAGATTCCTTAAACAAAGTCTACAGTAGAAATAAACCTCATTTACTGTCTTATCCTGTGTGCTGAGTCTGTTTCATCCTCTGGTTTTGTTCTAATTCGACTATCTAAGCAATTCATGGACATTTTATCACAAGATGCCCCAAGAAGGGAAAAGAGAGGGCTCGTCAATAGGTCAGGGGACTTTGATGAGCATATCCCATTCTTCCCCTGTCTCTCGTCTGTGTTTTCCGGTCACTATTATTGTTGGCCAAGAGAGGTTTCCTGTTGACGCTTTTATTGATTCTGGTGCTGAACAGAATCTTATTTCCTTGGATCTGGTTGATAAACTTCAAATACCCTCTCAGCCTCTCAACCATTCCCTTTCTGTCACTGGTATCACTGGTCAAACCATGTCTCAAGTGAGATTTAAAGTGCCTCAGCTTCACATCATCACCTCTGGTAACCATCATGAATGGGGTGATTTCTTTGTTGTCTCTTCCATCTCTCCACAATTAGTTTTGGGGTTTCCCTGATTGCAGAAAAATAATCCCGTTATTAATTGGGTGGAGGGCAGAGTAGAGAGATGGAGTAATCTCTGTCTCCAGAACTGCTTAAAGACTGCTGTCTCTCACTCTATCAAACAACTCAAACCTTCTGAGCCTGTTCATCTGTCCAAAGTTCCACCTGAATACCACAATCTCGCACCTGTGTTTAGAAAACAAGGGGCTCTTTCTTTACCTGTGCATCGCCCCTATGACTGCCCTATTGATATCCTCCCAGGCGCTCCGCTACCATCCAGCAGACTCTTTGAACTCTCCGGACCCGAGAGAAAGGTCATGAAAGAGTACATTGAGGATTCTTCAGCATCTGGGATCATTCGTCCGTCTACCTCCCCTGTTGGTGCCGGATTCTTCTTCGTGGGTAAGAAGGACGGCACATTAAGACCTTGTATTGATTATAGAGGATTGAATCAAATCACTATTAAAAATAAATACCCACTACCACTTATTGATTCCATACATGAACAATTACATTCTGCCAAGATCTTCACTAAACTCGACCTGCGCAATGCTTACCATTTGGTCCGGATCCGAGAGGGTGATGAGTGGAAAACAGCTTTCAAAACCCCCCTAGGACATTTTGAGTATTTGGTTATGCCTTTCGGGTTGACTAATGCACCCGCTGTTTTCCAGGCTCTTATTAATGATGTTCTTCGTGACTTTCTCAACCTCTTTGTTTTTGTTTATCTGGATGACATTTTGATTTTTTCCCAGGACATAGAACAACATCGCCAGCATGTCAGAACAGTTCTCCAGAGGCTTTTTGAGAATCAACTCTTTGTTAAAGCCGAAAAGTGCAAATTCAGTGTCACATCTGTGTCTTTTTTGGGTTTTATTTTTGAGGCAGGCAGGTACAGAACCGATCCCGAGAAAACCAAGGCAGTGGCAGAGTGGCCTACTCCAACTGATTGCAGGCAACTTCAAAGGTTCTTGGGATTTGCAAATTTTTATAGGTTTATAAGGAACTACAGTCAGGTCACTGCACCTCTCACTCAACTCACCTCCTCTCTGAAAACGTTCCATTGGACACCTGAGGCAGAAAGGGCATTTGGGGAATTAAAGACTCTTTTCTTCAGCACCCATATTGACCCATCCTGATCCATGTGCACGATTTATTGTAGAGGTTGATGCTTTTGACATTGGAGTAGGGGCTATTCTATCTCAACGGTCTCCTCTGGATGATAAGGTCCATCCATGTGCCTATTTTTCTCGTCGCTTGTCTCCAGCAGAGCAAAATTATGATGTGGGCAACCGTGAACTGTTAGCCATCAAGTTGGCGCTTGATGAATGGCGGCATTGGTTAAAGGGTACTGAAGTCCCTTTTCTCATTTGGACTGATCATAAGAACCTCTCCTACATTCAAAATGCCAAGAGACTTAACCCCAGACAAGCCTGTTGGTCTCTGTTTTTTGCTCGTTTTCATTTTTCTATCTCCTACAGACCCGGTTCCAAGAACATTAAGCCTGACGCTCTCTCACCAGTTCTCTCATTCTGACCAACTCAAGACTGAAGCTTCCATCCTACCGGATTCTTGTATTGTGGGCGCCCTCACCTGGGCCATTGAAAAGGACATCAGGGAGGCACAGAGGTCCGAACCTGACCCAGGTACTGGCCCAGTGGGCAAGCTGTTTGTTCCCAACTCTGTCGTCAATAAAGTTCTGGATTGGGTGCACAACAATAAATTGACTTGTCATCCTGGGGTGACTCGTATGACCACATTTACCAAAAGGTATTTCTGGTGGCTGACTATGAACCTCAACATTAAAAATTTTGTTGCAGCTTGTCCCACATGTGCTCGAAACAAGAACACTAATCAACCCCCTGCTGGTCTTCTTCAACCTCTGCCCACCCCTAGCCGCCCCTGGTCCCACATTTCCGTTGATTTCATCACTGGTCTCCCGCCATCTGACGGTAACACAGTCATCCTTACTGTTGTTGACAGATTCTCTAAAACAGCCCATTTTGTTCCTTTACCCAAGCTTCCGTCTGCATTGAAGACTGCCCAACTCCTGGTTCTCCACGTTTTCCGCATCCATGGCATACCTTTGGACATTGTTTCTGACCGAGGCCCGCAGTTCATCTCGCAAGTTTGGAAGGAGTTTTGCAAAGCTCTTGGTGCCTCCGTAAGTCTTTCGTCTGGATATCACCCCCAATCTAATGGACAGACAGAAAGATGCAACCAGGAACTTGAAGTCGCCTTGAGATGCGTAATAAATGACAACCCCTCTTCTTGGTGCAAACATCTCACATGGATCGAATATGCTCACAACACACATATTTCCTCTGCTACTGGTTTGTCCCCCTTTGAGGCTTCACTGGGCTATCTACCCCCGCTGTTTCCCAGTGTTGAATCTGACATCCTGGTCCCCTCTGTTCAGCATTATGTTTCCAGGTGTCGTAGGATCTGGCAACAGACCAGGAGGACCCTCCTACGCACCCTGGAACAAAATAAGAGGTTCGCTAACCGTCACCGTTCTGCTGCACCTGTCTACCGCATCAATCAGAGAGTCTGGCTTTCCACCAGGAATATTAAATTAAAAGATACTTCTAGAAAGTTGGCCCCCCGTTTCATTGGCCCTTTTCTCATCGAGAGGATCATCAACCCATCTGCGGTGAGACTCAAACTACCATCTTCCATGCATATTCACCCTACTTTCCATGTTTCCCAGATCAAGCCAGTCTCGGAAAGCCCCCTGAGTCCTCCCACCAAGCCTCCTCCTCCTGCTCGACTCATTGATGGCCACCCTGCATATACGGTCAATCGTATCCTGGATGTTCGGCGTAGGGGGTGTGGTTTGCAATATCTTGTGGATTGGGCAGGATATGGACCTGAAGAGAGAACCTGGGTTCCCCGTTCTCACATCCTGGACCCTGCTCTCATCACGTCCTTTTACAAACGCCATCCTGAAAAGCGTTCTGGATTGCCTGGAGGCAATCGTTGAGGGGAGGGTACTGTAGGATCTCTGCTCCTCCCCTTCTGGTTGGTTCTGGCAGCTCATTGTCTGCAGCTGCAACGCATTCTCCTAATGAGCTCATGGGCTTCTTAAGGTAGCTGCTGATACAGACCTTTGCTGGAACATAACCTCAGTTATGTGGACTTCTGTCTGTCTGCCTATCCGTCTGCCTGCCTGTCGACCAGCCTATCTGCCTACCTGCCTACCAACATCTGGTAATACTCCCTCCTAAGGACTGCACTGTAAATATTCTCATCACCAGTACTCTCGCTCTCTCTCCTTGGATTCCTGGATTTACCTCCTCCTCCTCCTCCTCTGGCTTCTGGACAACTCCAACTCAAGATTCCTTAAACAAAGTCTACAGTAGAAATAAACCTCATTTACTGTCTTATCCTGTGTGCTGAGTCTGTTTCATTCTCTGGTTTTGTTCTAATTCGACTATCTAAGCAATTCATGATACTCTCCAATTTTCTAAAATTGTGCTTTAAAGTACGTAGCTCTGAATTAAACCAGGGAGCTAGCCTCCTATGAATGATTACCTTCTTTTTCAAGGGGGCTGCATTGTCTAATGCACCACACAATGATGAAGTAACACTATGAACAAGAGAATCAATTTGTGAAGGGGAAGAAACAAAATTATTGTCCTCCACTGTGTTTTTCTGTGATAATGAGGAAATTAAAAGTGGAACAGATTCTTTAAAAGTTGTTACAGCATTGTCTGATAATGATCTACTATAATGAAATTTTCTTTCAGGTGAGGAGTACTCAGCTAACTTAAACTCAAAAGTTATTAAAAAATGGTCAGACAGGACAGGGTTATGAGAGAATACTGTTATGTCTTTACACTCAATGCCATATGTCAGCACAAGGTCCAGAGAATGAAGACAAAGGTCAGTCAGTCATTTTCTACCGCTTATTCCATAGTGGGAAGCTGGTGCCTATCTCCAGCAGTCTATGGTCGAGAGGCAGGGTACACCCTGGACAGGTTGCCAGTCCATCGCAGGGCAACACACAAACAACCATGCACACACTCATTCATACACCTAAGGTCAATTTTAGAGTGACCAATTAACCTAACAGGCATGTCTTTGGATCGTTGGGAGGAAGCTGGAGTACCCGGTGAGAACCCACGCAAGCACAGGGAGAACATGCAAACTCCATGCAGAAAGACCCCCAGATGGGAATCGAACCCAGGACCTTCTTGCTGCAAGGCAACAGTTCTACCAACTGTTAAAATCCCCCACTATAATAACTTTATCTGTATTTAACACTAAATCAGATAAAAGGTCTCAAAACTGATCTAAAAATTGAGAGTAAGGGCCTGGTGGACAGTACAAAACAACAAACAGAAGTGGTTTTAGTGCTTTGCAATTTGGATGAGGAAAACTAAGGATTAAATGTTCAAAAGAGTTGTAGCTATTTATTGGTCTGGGACTAATCAATAAATCGGACTGAAAGATGGTTGCTACTCCTCCTTCTCGCCCAGTATTTCGAGGAATGTGAAAATTTAAATAATTAGTAGGAGTTGACTCATTTATAGTAACATAATCCTCTTGCTGCAGCCAGGTTTCTGTGAGGCAAAGTAAATCAATCTGATTGTCACAAATCAGGTTACTAACTAGCAAAGTCTTTGAAGAGAGAGATCTTATGTTCAGTAAGCCACATTTAATTGTTTTATTTTCATTTTTAGTCTGAGTTGTGTTTATTTTTATGAGATCTTCCTGATTTCCTCCTTTTAGATTATATTTAAATCTATTCAGTTTTGGCCGTGGGCAAGGCACTGTCTTAATAGGGTAATGGGTGGGTTGCAGTACAGAAGCTGCAGAGAAGAGTGTTAAACTACTCTCTGCAGCAAAGAAGAATTACTCTCCAGTAACAGCTGTCCCTGTCAATTAGATCTCCAAAAATCAAGGTTGTATTGCGACTGGATAACATTGAGTCCAAGGTCGTTGCTGCCATCAAGTTTGACCGCACTAGGTCTGTTGTTTCCCTCAAGGTATCCGTAGTTAAAGCTCTGTATCCTTTCTGAAAGGGTGTTTGAATCTATAGAAGTCCTAACCATGTACTGAAAAAGAAGCTGAAGTTCATATTGCACAACACCCTCTAAAAGGTCATGCATAATCCAAGATGAGCGATGATGGTTCCAGATCAGCATATTCTGTCTATGCTGAAATGTTGCCCTCAGTTTCTCTTTGACAACTTCCTGGTTTGACGAATGCTTCATTATAGGCATTGCTTATTTGCACTCATCATCAAACAGGTGTTCAGATGTGAAGGTCTCCCTCAGAGTTTTCGGGCCGCCTTGAAAAGCAGACGTAGAGTTCCTCTTGACGCAGCTTGCAGTGTTACGCTGAACAGTTTTCAGTCAATAGGCCAGGTAGCCCTGCCCACTTTGAGGATCCTAGTAATGCCCCTATAACACACAGAACAAACAAGACAAAGTGTATTACATTACAAAATTTGCAGAAAGAACTACATTTTCAACATGCAGTGTTACCTTTACTTTTGGCACAGTTTACATAAATTTCTAATGCACATAACCATTTGAGAAAAAAAATTGATAAATTATTACTTCAAAAAAGGCCATATCAAGGATGAGCGGGGAACAAATAAACTGACTAGGCTTGAGGAATACATAGATGGGCCTAAATCTTACTATTAGAGTCATTATATTTAGCTGTGACACCATCCTGGGGGGAGGCATCATCTGGGCTGCTGCCGTCAACAACTTCAATTATAGATGACAGAGTTGGGCCTGTTTTTCAGTGTTTAGTGCTGTTTTTCTCCTAGACATAGCTATGGTAAGGTAAGGTAAGGTAAGGTAAGTTTATTTATATAGCGCCTTTCAGCAATGAGACACTCAAAGCGCTGTACATACAATTACAATACAATCACAAAGCAAATAAAAACAGATACAGACACAGAAAAACAAATCAAATGATAAAATCAAACAACAGAGGTAATTTAAAAAAGTAAAATAAAATAAAGAGAATAGAATCAGAATCAGAAAAGCTTTATTGCCAAGTACGTTTTTGGACATACAAGGAATTTGTTTTGGCATAGTCGGTGCAATACAGTACAAATTAAACAGTATAAACATATCTACAATATAATATAAATATATCTGCACAGTTTTAAGTGAGTGAGAGTAAATATAGAGCAGTATTGGGTGCGAGAGCAGTACAATGATGGACAAGAAAATGAAAGGAAAATTGGACTGAAAACGCAACTAATCATGCCTAGATGGTACAGTCAAAGGCCACTCTAAACAAATAAGTTTTTAATCTTGATTTAAAGCAACTTAGGGTTTTGGCGCTTTTACCGTTTTCTGGCAGAAGTATTTTAAACTCTATTCTCTGAGCTACAGGGAGCCAGTGTAGGGACTTTAGAACTGGGGTGATGTGCTCCACTTTCTTAGTTCTAGTGAGGACGCGGGCAGCAGCGTTCTGGATCAACTGCAGCTGTCTGATCGACCTTTTAGGCAGACCTCTGAAGACACCGTTGCAGTAATCAATTCTACTAATGATGAACGCATGAATTAGTTTTTCAAGGTCCTGCTGAGACATTAGTCCTTTAATCCTGAAGATGTTCTTTAGGTGATAGAAGGCTGACCTTGTTACTGTCTTTATGTGCCTCTCAAGGTTTATGTCTGAGTCCATCATTACATCCAGGTTTCGAGCCTGATTGGTGGTGTCTAGCTGTTTTAAATGAAGCTGTGTGCTAACTTTTAAACGCTCTTCCTTTGGTCCAAAGATTATTACTTCAGTTTGGTTTTGATTCAGCTGAAGAACATTTAGGCCTATCCATGCATTGATTTCTTCTAAGCATTTACCCAGTGCTTGAATGGGTTCATAGTCACCTGGTGACATCGTAACTTATAGCTGTGTCGTCTGCATAGTTATGATAACTTACGTTGTTGTTTATTAAAATCTGAGTAAGGGGGAGCATGTAGATGTTGAATAGGAGGGGCCCTAAGATGGACCCTTGGGGAACGCCACATGTGATTTTTGTGCTCTCTGATGTAAAGTTACCTACTGACACAAAAAAGTCCCTGTCCTTCAAGTAGGATTTAAACCAGTTGAGTGCTGTACCAGAAAGGCCGACCCAGTTTTCCAGGCGCTCTAATAAAATGGAGTGATCAACAGTGTTGAATGCTGCACTAAGGTCCAATAATACCAGCACTGTGGTTCTTCCACAGTCTGCATTTATACGGATGTCATTGAACACCTTGACAAGAGCAGTCTCTGTACTGTGGTGAGCAGGAAGCCTGACTGGAAGACATCGAAGCGGTTGGTCATTGTTAGGAAGTTGTTTAACTGTTGAAACACAGTTTTTTCAATTATCTTACTGATGAAGGGGAGGTTTGATATAGGCCTCTAGTTCTGTAGTAGCAGTTTGTGTCCAAGTTGCTCTTTTTCAATAGAGGTTTGATAATTGCTGTTTTCAGGGCTTGGGGGAAAACACCTGACAAAAGGGACATGTTTTATTATTTGTGTTAAATCAGATGTTATTATAGGCAAAGCTTTCTTAAGGAAAGTTGTGGGTAAAAGATTGAGACAGCAGGAAGAAGAGCTTAGTTGTTGTACGATTTCTTCTAAGTTTTTGCTGTTTATTTTTGAAATTGGGACATTTTGTCAAAATCAGTTCTAGTTGGAGACAACATTGGTCCTGGAGTTGATGTGGATGTGCTGACTGCCTCTCTGATCTTTTGGGTTTTTTCAGTGAAGAAGTTAACAAATTCATTGCAGGTCCTGGTAGAGTGGAGTTCAGATGTTACAGTTACAGGAGGGTTTGTTAACCTGTCGACCGTGGCAAATAATGCACCAGCATTGTTAATGTTTTTGCTGATGATCTCAGAAAAGAAAGATTCCCTTGCATTTTTCAGTTGTAGGTTATATCTGTATAGTCTCTCTTTATAGATAATATAGTGAACTTGGACTCCAGTCTTTCTCCACCTGCGTTCAGCTTTTAGACACTCCTTTTTTTCACTTCTGACTGGTGGAGCACTTCTCCATGGAGACATTTTCTTCCCAGAAACGACTTTCACTTTAATTGGAGCAATTGAATCAATGATGTCCGAGATTTTAGAATGAAAGTTATCTACCAGCTCATCTACAGTGTTACAGGGCAAAGTGGAGGTAGAAGAGTAAATCTGGTTAAAGGTTTCAGCAGCACCGTCCTTAAAGATGCGTTTTCTTATCATGTCTCTTTGGCAAACTGAGTCATTGCAGATGATGATTTCAAAAATAACAGAAAAGTGGTCACATAGAGCAACATCAGTTACAGACACCTTGGAAATGTTTAGACCCTTAGTGATGATCAAGTTCAAAATATGTCCCTGTTTGTGCATTTGCTGTTTAACATGTTGAGTCAAACCAACATTTCTAAGAGTGTCACATAGATCTATTGGACTTCTGTCTCCAGGATTGTCCATGTGAATGTTGAAGTCTCCCACAATAATTAAACAGTCATAGTCAACACATATCACAGATAAAAGCTCATTAAAATCACTGATAAAGTTTGTTTTGGACTTAGGAGGTCTGTAAATATTCAAGAACATGGTTCGGACCGGGCTCTTTACCTGGAGAGCCAAATATTCAAAAGAGTCAAATTTGCCCAGAAATACTTTTTTACACTCTAATAAATCTTTAAACAAAGTGGCCCCTCCACCTTTTCTTTGTTGTCTGCTCTCACAAAGAAAATTGTATTTCGGAGGCGTTGACTCTATCAGAATGGGAGCTTCATTAAATTCATGTAACCATGTTTCTGTTAAAAATAGAACATCAAGATTGTGGTCAGTAATGAAGTCATTGATTAGAATTGATTTTCCTGACAGAGATCTAATGTTCAATAAAGCCAGTTTATATGACTTAGTTGCTGGTATTAACTCTGTGTCTGGTTGTACCTGACAGTTTATGGCTTTTGTTGATTGTTTATTATTGTCTCTTATCCTTTTGGCTTTGTTCTTTCTGTCACGTATAAGCACAGAGATTTTACAACTATCTCCTATTAGGGGCTCAACTTTTACTGTGACAACTGTATGTGCTCTCTTTCATTGTTTTTGACATTAAAAACGGCTCAGAGCTCATCTGCTTAACAGTTTCTTTCCTAGACAGAGCTACCAGTGGAGCTAATTTACCATTACCCTCTCTACCATAGAAAGTATTTATGGATAAGTGCTTCTATGTTCCTTTTGTGTGTCTGCTTCTGTGTTCTTGAACCCCCAGTCAGCTTCGGCAGAATGCCGCTCACACTGAGCCTTGTTCTGCTGGAGGTTTCTTCTTCCTCCTTCTAGCAGGTGAAAAGAAAGTTTTTCCTCTTCTCTGCCGCTGCATGCATGCTCGTTGTGAGGGACTGCTGCAGAGTGAACAACACAATGCAAGCGAATGTCTACTGTTGCTACATGCTCGTCCAGTAGGAGCAAATCCTGCAGAGTCAATGATTTGATGCATTCAGCTGGGTTTCCTTAGAAAATTTTAACCAATCTGTCTGTATGATTTGATTGAATTGTCTGTGTAAAGTGCCTTGAGATGACGTGTTGTAAATCGGCGCTATATAGATAAACTTAACTGAAACTGTATTATAATAATAACCCCTTTATTTTCTGAGGAACATTATTTATCCCCATTCAAGCAGTGACATGCCATTTTTTGAAATGACGTTGACTGCAAACAGTCAAACCAATAAATATTTCGATTCATTGATTGTCTTTTATGATTTAAGCAAACATGCAATTTTACTTAGGCAACAACATATTTTGACATTTGTTATCTTTAAACACCGTTCGATGCCATAACGGGACTTCCCAAGTTTATGTCCTGGACTCTTGATGAAGGTATAGCAATAGCGCCAGACAGAAAAACTAAGCTTACTTCATTTAATAGTAGCTGGCATACCAACAAAATTAGAACTGAACTTACCCTCTTGAATCAATTTCAAGTAATCATAGCAGTCATCTGTCACTGGATCTCGAACCCATTTCTGAATTCCCTTTTACTCCACTTGCACCAGCATTTCTTCTGAACAAAAAGGGACACAAATAAAGCTTTGACAACACTTGACAAATAAAGCTTTTGTTTGGACTTTTTATAGAAGCATTGGTGAACAGGCCAAATTTAAAACCGATCAAAAAGTGAATTTTGCATAATAGGTCCACTTTAATAAAAACACCTTATAACTTCCAGAATCACTTCAAAAATCAGGGTTTCTGCTGGTGTCTCCAACTCAACTTTAAGAATTTCTAAGACCATTATGAATGAATTTTGGAATTATGTTGTTTTTGTATAACTTTTATGCTAGTTTTTAAGATTCCACAGTTTGCACATAACCTTATATTTTTGTCATTCTGATTATCTAATTTTCAAATATTGAATCAGATGTTACAGTAACTACTTGAGTAGCTTTTTTTGTTACCAAATACTTAAATATAATGAATATGGCAGTAAGCATGTTTGCTAAAACAACTTTTACTTATTTTAACATGCTTTAATAAGTCATAAGCTGCTGCGTTCCCCTCCCCTTCCCAGAAACGTGCACATACGTGTCGGTCCAGCTGCTTGGTTTTGCTAGTTTGATTCACAGTTTCATCGAACATGAGCACGAACAGACCAGTCATTTTAGAAATAGGTTCTCTCCTGGTAAAGTCTGCTAGTCTAAAGTGGGTTACATATGCAGTTTTATCTGTCCGGAGTAGCCGAGCTGTTGTCTCTCTGAGGCAGCGTGAAGGTATCAGCGCAAGTGCTGGGATGTGGCCAGATAACAGAACTCATTGATACTGTCGTCTACCTCAGGCCATTCGCACCGGTAACAGCCCTTTCTAAATGCGACTCCACCGCCCGTTCACCAATCGTTCCCAATTTTGTTACACAATCAACAGTAGGCTTCAAAAGTAACTGTTAGAAGAAGACTTTAAGCCAACCGAGAGACATAGTCCCTCCAGCATGTCCTGTGCCATCCCCTGGGCCTCCTCCCAGTGGGACGTGTCTGGAACCCCTCCCAAAGAAGGCGTCCAGGAGGCATCCAATATAGATGCCTGAGCCACCTCACCTGGCTCCTCTCGAGGAGCAGTGGCTCTAGTCCGAGCTCCTCATCGTATCTCTAAGGTAGTGCCTGCCCACCCTACGGCGGAAACTCATTTCAGCCGCTTGTATCCGGGATCTCGTTCTTTCGGTCATGAGCCAAAGTTCATGGCCATAGGTGAGGGTAGGAACGTAGATGGACTGGTAAATTGAGAGCTTTGTTTTTTCGCTCAGCTCTCTCTTCACCACAATGGATCAGCACAGTGCCCCCGTTACTGTGCCAGCCGCACTGATCCATCTGTCAATCTCCCGCTACATTCTCTACAGAATAGCAGAATAGAGTCTGAAAAACCTCAGCAGGGGATAAGCAACACACACATAAGTAAAGATTTAGCAAGGCTACGGTGGAATCCTGAGGGTGCGAATGTACAGGGGTTGGACAATGAAACTGAAACACCTGGTTTTAGACCACAATAATGTATTAGTATGGTGTAGGGCCTCCTTTTGCGGCCAATACAGCGTCAATTCGTCTTGGGAATGACATATACAAGGCCTGCACAGTGGTCAGAGGGATTTTAAGCCATTCTTCTTGCAGGATAGTGGCCAGGTCACTATGTGATACTGGTGGAGGAAAACATTTCCTGACTTGCTCCTCCAAAACACCCCAAAGTGGCTCAATAATATTTAGATCTGGTGACTGTGCAGGCCATGGGAGATGTTCAACTTCACTTTCATGTTCATCAAACCAATCTTTCACCAGTCTTGCTGTGTGTATTGGTGCATTGTCATCCTGATACACGGCACCGCCTTCAGGATACAATGTTTGAACCATTGGATGCACATGGTCCTCAAGAATGGTTTGGTAGTCCTTGGCAGTGACACGCCCATCTAGCACAAGTATTGGGCCAAGGGAATGCCATGATATGGCAGCCCAAACCATCACTGATCCACCTCCATGCTTCACTCTGGGCATGCAACAGTCTGGGAGGTACGCTTCTTTGGGGCTTCTCCACATCGTAACTCTCCCGGATGTGGGGAAAACAGTAAAGGTGGACTCATCAGAGAACAATACATGTTTCACATTGTCCACAGCCCAAGATTTGCACTCCTTGCACCATTGAAACCGACGTTTGGCATTTTCATGAGTGACCAAAGGTTTGGCTATAGCAGCCCGGCCGTGTATATTGACCCTGTGGAGCTCCCGATGGACAGTTCTGGTGGAAACAGGAGAGTTGAGGTGCACATTTAATTCTGCCGTGATTTGGGCAGCCGTGGTTTTATGTTTTTTGGATACAATCCGGGTTAGCACCCGAACATCCCTTTCAGACAGCTTCCTCTTGCATCCACAGTTAATCCTTTTGGATGTGGTTCGTCCTTCTTGGTGGTATGCTGACATTGCCCTGGATACCGTGGCTCTTGGTCACAGATGCGCCAGCATGACGTGCACCAACAATTTGTCCTCTTTTGAACTCTGGTATGTCACCCATAATGTTGTGTGCATTTCAATATTTTGAGTAAGACTGTGCTCTTACCCTGCTAATTGAACCTTCACACTCTGCTCTTACTGGTGCAATGTGCAATCAATGAAGACTGGCTACCAGGCTGGTCCAGTTTAGCCATGAAACCTCCCACACTAAATTGACAGGTGTTTCAGTTTCATTGTCCAACTCCTGTAAGTTCGAGTGTGTTTGCAAGAATTAGACTGTCAACACTGATAGAAGAGCCATTGTCCTTGAGAAGAGAGGTGGAAGTTTTATCAGTCAGCCGCATAGTCCTATCAGCACACAGCTGGCAGGGGAGTGCTGGGGAAGAGCGTCGTGTTTATACAATATCCAGGAGATATTTTGTCAATAGCCAGTTAGCAGAAGTTGCCATGGCCACATTAGGGAGCCAGATTTAGAAAAACAATAAATTAGCTGTCTTTATTTTAATAAATAAAGACAGCTAATTAAACATCATTGAGAATTAGTCATCCAGGAGGTTGGTTTTATTCAGCAAATCATTCTTTAAAATGTTTTATTAAAATGTTTTATCTGATCTTGCATTGTGAATGGTTGTTTAACGGTATACCAATTATTGCCTAAGTTAGTTCTGTCATATTGGTGTTTGTGTGTGTATGTGAATGAGTTGATTGGTAAGAACTCTGCTGCTCTGGAGGAGATCCACTGGTGGACGTGGCAGCCAGCTGATGCAGCACACCTGCTGGCTTTTGTGATGGAGCATTTATAGGGAGCATACATAGGGAGCCGTGAGACAATTACTCTTCACTTGATGGTCCACTACATTGTGGTAAAGTGTGGTAAAGTCCGCCTGTTGCTCCACAGATCCAAGTTTGCCGAACCCCAGAAACCACCTACCAAGCTTCTGATGACAGTAACTCTACACTGGATAAACCACTGCCAAGTTGCCTCACCTCCCTCACAACCTGCCTGGCCACTCTCCAACGGTCTACGGATCCTGGACTCCGACCCTGTCACCGTCGAACTCACCACATGGACTACCTGAACTAACCAAAGCCTCCTCTCACAGAACACCTCACTCCTGTTTCCAGATCAACTGATTTTACTGTCATTTTTAATAAACCTTGTTTGAAAACTTAGTTCTATGTTCTCTGACTGAGATTCTTCAAGATAATCCTTGGTTCTCAAACATAAACATTGCATGGTAATGTTGCATCACTTTATTGGTCATGGTTTTCAACCAGCTTTGTTTCACTTGTTTATATTGTACATAGCCCATTAGTCTTCCTTATTCTTTAATTCTGCTTGGTAGTTTAGTTGGATTGATTTAGCATAGTGAAGAGGTTGTTGTTTGAAATATGTTTGACTTTGAATTGACTTATTTTAGTTAATAAGTTCTTGTATTTTAAGAAATTGTGTGAATTCATTCTGTGTGTGTACAGAGTTTTGCTGTTTTACCAGAGCTTGGCTCATCCCTTTCAATTTTGTCCTAGTACCACTGCCGTATTGGACTGGTATTCACGGGACAACCCTTAACAGACCAAAATATTATTTCATAAAATATTAAAGTATTAAATAAGATATTAATATTCTTATCCACAACAGAAGCACAGCATTAGGAAAACTCATGTGCACCAGGAACAACAAGGAACAAGAAGAAAGACAAACTATCATGGAGGGTAACAATTTAGTTAGCAGATCCTTATACTGCTAACTAAATTGAGCAGTATAAGGATCTGACAAGGAGGTTGTGAAACAGACTGGTCTTAAACTGCTGGGGAGGTTATTGTTTGATGTGAGGACCAGGTGAAGCTAAACAGTGAAGCCCACGTCCTCCTCCTGCCGCAATAAATGCCGACGTGCAGGGGTTGCCAGCTGGTCGGCTGGCGAGGAGGTGGTTTCCCTGTCTGCGGACGTGAGGTCTGCAGGAAGTAAGCCCGCATCTTCACCTGCCACAGCACTGTCTCCCAGGCTCGCTGCAACTAGTAGTCCCGCATCCTCGCCTGCCACAGCACTGTCTGCCGGGCTCGCTGCAGCTCTGCCCATGTCGTCTTCGCTCGCTCCAGCCCATAGCACTGAGTCTTCGCCTGATGAACTGGAGGAGCGGCTAAGGTTCTATGTACGCCAGATAAAGAGCTTAAGGAAGACCAGCCTCATGTATTCCTCTCCGGAGCTGATGGAGAGAATCAGGCAGGTGGAGAGGGACTATGAGACTGCAGTAAGGCTGGTTTACTGCCGCCCACCTTTGCACACGCCATGTCTGCAGGCCAATTCTGCAGAGCAGCCCACGCCAGGTCTCCAGAGCGCAGCTACAGAGCATCCAGATAAACACAGCCTGACACACCACAGCCTGACACACCGCAGCCTGGGATGACGCCTGACCCTAAGTCAGCCTCAACCCCCTCCACACGGCGCAGAGGACGTCGTAAGAGTGTCGCCCAGGCTCAAGTCATCGGGGCCCCAGTGACGCCTTGGCTCACGCCACTGAAGGTCCGGCTGACGTCTCAGCCTCTGCTCACGCCACTGAGGGTCTCGGCGACGCCTCAGCCTCTGCTCATGCCACTGAGGGTCTCGGCGAAGCCTCAGCCTCTGCCCACGCCACTGAGGGTCCAGCCTCTGCCCACGCCACTGAGGGTCCGGCTGATGCCTCAGCCTCTGCCCACGCCACTGAGGGTCTCGGCAACGCCTCAGGTCCTGCTCCTAGTCTGCAGGGGTTCAGTGAGGAACTGGTCCTCGTTCTGGCTTCTGGATCCTGCGACAAGGGGTTTGAGGAGGAAGCGCCACCGGACCCTGTTCCTGAAGGGTTCAAGGAGGAAATGGTCCTTGTTCTGGCTTCTGAACCCTGCGACAAGGGGTTCGAGGAGGAAGCGCCGCCGGACCCTGTTCCTTTTTCTGTCCTGTCCGGCAGAGCATCGCTCAGAATTGTTGTCTGAGTGCCAAGAAATTGCCCAACAGATTTACTTTCACAGGCGGAGCATCACAGCTAAAGCTCTGCTTGATATTTATAAAACTTTATTATAAACTTCTTTGGGAATATTTCAATTGTTACGGACACGGAGACTGAAATGAAAAGGAAAAAAGAAGCTCAAAAAAGAGAGAGATGGGGGGAAAAGGGGAGAAAAGGAGGAAAGAGTGGAGAAGAGAAAGAAGGATGAAGAGAATACAAGATTACACCCTCCTTGCTTATACACCTGCAGCTGTTTTTTTTTTTTTTTTTTTTTTAACTAAATAGTACACGGTAATTTTGAATGTAAAATGTACTTAGTGAGAGGTGCAGCCCAATATAGAACATCTGTGTATCTGTCAACACCTGAAGCTTAACACCTTTGAGTATGGGTGTGGACGCGCTTTTGTATACAAGGTTTCTCCACAAAAATATGCAATAGCGAGTGTGAGGACCCACAGGCCTGCCCCATGGTCCCTGGACGGACACCGAGGAGATCTGAGCCACAGACATCTAAAGGCCCCCCAAAGCACAGGAACCCCAGGAGAACCACCGCCGGGACTACCACAACCCCCCCAGAGAAGAGCAGTGGAGAGTCCCAGGGGAACCACCCAGAAGCGACAGTGCAGAAGCCCCAGGGAGCCGCAGCGACGAACCCACAGGCCCCACCGGCAGCCGTCCACGCCCGAGCAGATCCAGCTATGGACACAGAGGCCCAAGACCCCGGGACACACCACCCCCCAAGCAGAGGTCCGACGGAGCCAAGGGGGCCAGGCCCCGGCAAGCAGCCACCGGTAGTGAGCCATCACAAACCAAAGCACCCGTCCCCGGACACCGAGAACCACAAGTACACCAGCGGGCAGAGACCCAACCTGCCGCAAAAAAAAAAAAAAAAAAAAAAAAAAAAAAAACAGGCACACAGTCACAATCACCCACTCCCACCCTCATGCATACACATAAAATCACTCACACCCAACGTAAGGATAAACAACAATGGATGTCATACACTCACTCACACTCCCCATGCATACTCTATACTCCCAGGTCCAGGCGCCAGTACCCCCTAGAGGCAACCAGCCCCCGGATCCAGGAGGTGGTCCCCTTCCCTCCTGGGGCAGAGGCAGGCAGACAGCGCCGGTACTGCCCAGACCCAGGTGACCCCAGCCCAGCTCCCGCCCCCCCGCCCCGAACCCATTCCCCAACAACCCCCATCCACCTCCGGAGAGGGGGCTATGTACAAAAGAGGGGTCCACATGGCCCAAAGCAACATGCCAACTGGAGCCGCCCCAGGACGGAGCAGTCCCGACCACCCAATGAGCTCCGATCCCAACCCCATGAGTCTCCCACCCCTTGTGAACCCCAACAAGAACCTCCCCATAGGGCCACCCCCAACAAGGACACCGATATCGAACACATTCCCCCGAACCCAAACACCACAAATCCCCACCCCCACAGGGGCACACCCCCACAGGTGAACTCCGTGGCCGAGAAGCCGATGAAACCACACCCACACAGCGCAAGCTCCACACAGAGCCCCGCTCTAAGAACCCCCGCCGCACCCCGCTCCCCCACCACACAGCGCGCCGCAACGGCAAGGCAAGGGCCCCATGCAACGCCACCCCCGCCCACTGGCGCAACAGGGCAGACCCCACCCAGCGCCGCACCCACAACCGGACCCCCAACCCCGCACCATGACGGGACAAACTCATCCACCAAGAGGTCCCCGGCCAGCGGCAGGCCCCCAGGGCCAGTGACCCCACCACGCCCCCCTCAGCAACAAAAAACACTACATCACTGCCACTGGAACGATGGCCCAGGGAGAAACACTATCCAGCTCAGCTCCACCATCGCTGCCCAGCCGATCCAAACGCCAGTGAGCCCACGCCCTAGAAGTGGACACAACCCCTCCACCCCTCCACCCCACAGGCCGCAGACCCTCCACGCCACCCCCAGCCAGCAGAGCAGCACACTTCCAAGCCCGCCCAACCCCCCCAGCACAGATGGGAAATAGCGAACGGGGGTGTGAAAAGACCCCTAGCCTAGGGTTAGGGTTAGCTCAAATGTGGTGTTGATGCATGTTGTTGTAGTGTGCATTTAAAAAGAAAAAAAATGGTGGGGAAGAGGGTCTGCCCCCCCACTCTGAACCCTCAATGTCTACCCTTAGAGGTGAGCGCAGGCACCAGAGGTTAGGCTACTAGGATATCCTCCCCTCCCTGATGCCATTGAGGGTGCCCACCCCCAAGACCCTACATGTGAATGTCATGAAAATGTTATAAATGAGTGTCTAAGTTGTACAATAAAATTGGGGCACAGGCTGCCATTGGACCGCAGAGATGGAAAACCCTTGCGGCACTCCGATGGCGCACCCGCACCCCAAGGCCCTCCATGAGTGGTATTGTGATGGAGCTGGCAGAGGGAGGTGTCTGGGGATGGGGAGGGAAGGACTGGGGAGCAAACCGCTCTCCCAGGGAGCACACATATACACCCTCACCCTTAATGATGTTTGAACTGTGTGTGACCAAGCATGTATAAATAAAGAGAGAGGGGGCTAATACTTCGTAGTCTGTAGTGCACAGCTACCCTTGCAAGTAAAACTGACTCGGTGTCTTTCCTTACCTCTGAGTTGATTAAATAATACCTATCAGTTTGGTTTTTGGTTTCTGGGTTTTTGTTGGTCTTATTTACAGTTCAAGTTTTGAATCATGTTTCTGTGTATTTTCCTGGTATGCTTTAGTTTTGTCGTCTTGTTCATGTTTTGTCAAGTTTGGTTTTCGGATCTGGTTATGCTTTTGCTTCATGTTTTTCTAGTTTCTGTTAGTTTGTGTTCAAGAGTCTCTGTTTTGCTACAGTCATGTTTTGTTCTGTTAATTCGGATCACCTGCACCTATTAATCTGTCTTCTTGTTTCACCTGGTCACGCTCCATAAATACACACCTGTTCTGTCATTCATGGCGGAAACATTTCTCATATCATGTCTTGTTTTTTGATCATGCCATGCCTGTCTCACCTGCCCGTTTGTTGTTTTGTTCCTGCCTCCTGCTGTGAGTGAGTTTTTGTTATTAAACCTTTTTCACTATTTGTATTGTATATTTTGTATGTTGTTTCTTTAGTGCGCCACTGATTGAACTGGCAGTTGATACAGATGTTTCTTCTTATTGCCTAGTTTCCCAATGATTGGGTTAGATGTTTTCTAATCTCTTTTAAGATACAGGTCCTTCTCAAAATATTAGCATATTGTGATGAAGTTAATTATTTTCCATAATGTCATGATGAAAATTTAACATTCATATATTTTAGATTCATTGCGCACTAACTGAAATATTTCAAGTCTTTTATTGTCTTAATACGGATGATTGTGGCATACAGCTCATGAAAACCCAAAATTCCTATTTCACAAAATTAGCATATTTCATCCGACCAATAAAAGAAAAGTGTTTTTAATACAACAAACGTCAACCTTCAAATAATCATGTACAGTTATGCACTCAATACTTGGTTGGGAATCCTTTGGCAGAAATGACTGCTTCAATGCGGCGTGGCATGGAGGCAATCAGCCTGTGGCACTGCTGAGGTCTTATGGAGGCCCAGGATGCTTCGATAGCGGCCTTTAGCTCATCCAGAGTGTTGGGTCTTGAGTCTCTCAACGTTCTCTTCACAATATCCCACAGATTCTCTATGGGGTTCAGGTCAGGAGAGTTGGCAAGCCAATTGAGCACAGTGATACCATGGTCAGTAAACCATTTACCAGTGGTTTTGGCACTGTGAGCAGGTGCCAGGTCGTGCTGAAAAATGAAATCTTCATCTCCATAAAGCTTTTCAGCAGATGGAAGCATGAAGTGCTCCAAAATCTTCTGATAGCTAGCTGCATTGACCCTGCCCTTGATAAAACACAGTGGACCAACACCAGCAGCTGACACGGCACCCCAGACCATCACTGACTGTGGGTACTTGACACTGGATTTCTGGCATTTTGGCATTTCCTTCTCCCCAGTCTTCCTCCAGACTCTGGCACCTTGATTTCCGAATGACATGCAGAATTTGCTTTCATCCGAAAAAAGTACTTTGGACCACTGAGCAACCGTCCAGTGCTGCTTCTCTGTAGCCCAGGTCTGGGGAATGCGGCACCTGTAGCCCATTTCCTGCACACGCCTGTGCACGGTGGCTCTGGATGCTTCTACTCCAGACTCAGTCCACTGCTTCCGCAGGTCCCCCAAGGTCTGGAATCGGCCCTTCTCCACAATCTTCCTCAGGGTCCGGTCACCTCTTCTCGTTGTGCAGCGTTTTCTGCACAACTTTTTCCTTCCCACAGACTTCCCACTGAGGTGCCTTGATACAGCACTCTGGGAACAGCCTATTTGTTCAGAAATGTCTTTCTGTGTCTTACCCTCTTGCTTGAGGGTATCAATAGTGGCCTTCTGGACAGCAGTCAGGTCGGCAGTCGTAGGACTGCCTCCATGATTGGGGTTTTGAGTGATGAACCAAGCTGGGAGTTTTAAAGGCCTCGGGAATCTTTTGCAGGTGTTTAGAGTTAACTCGTTGATTCAGATGATTAGGTTCATAGCTCGTTTAGAGCCCCTTTTAATCATATGCTAATTTTGTGAGATAGGAATTTTGGGTTTTCATGAGCTGTATGCCAAAATCATCCGTATTAAGACAATAAAAGACCTGAAATATTTCAGTTAGTGTGCAATGAATCTAAAATATATGAATGTTAAATTTTCATCATGACATTATGGAAAATAATGAACTTTATCACAATATGCTAATATTTTGAGAAGGACCTGTACATTGATTGTCTTGGATTTGAAACAAGCTGACGACGGCATGTAGCCTAAACGCATCCTTAAATTTTAAGAGTTTCTTGAAGTGCTGGTTATCCTGATTTTTTTTTAAATCTACAGTCACACTGGTTTCAAGGCATAGTTATCTATAAATATATATACTTAAAAACGAACAGAAAGATATTTGATACAACCCTCTGTTATTATTAGTTATTTCAAAAATATGTAACTTTGGAAATATTTTTATTGTTTGAAATAATTTCCTCATACTAACTTAAAAAAAATGTTTGTTTGGTAATATTAATCTACACTAAACATCACCTCTTCATTTAATTATCTGTGGCTTAGCATTCTGCAGAATTTAGGTGTTATTCAAATGTTACTCAAGAGTAAGTCTTCAGTTTTTTGATTTGTACCTTGAATTCCAAATAAAAAATATATTTGGGGCTGTACAATGGCATCAATGGTACACAGACTGCAAAGAATATTGAGTGTTTTCAGCCATCACCATCTCTAATAACTCTGAAGAAACTTAGATGTTAGTAGTTATGATAACATTTAATTTACCTTTGGGACTAGTAAAGTTTTTTTTCTTTTTATTGAATTGTACTGAATCGAGTTTTTCTTAATTGTGCGTCCTTATTTGACTCCTGTCACTGTGTGAGCTTATGTGAGCTCCCTTGTTGCCTCTAGGAGCCCGCTATTGATTCTCTTCAGTCTTTGTCACTGTGTTTAGGCCAGTTGTCTATTTGCCTGTTTTCTAACTCTCCTTTCTAACTTAGAAAAACTTTCCTTCCCATAGTCACTGGCTAACTCAGGTAATGTCAGCTGCTTTTACGCCCCCTTCCCCATCCCTATCACCCCTTTCTGTATTGATTATAGCTGTTTAGCTACAAATTCTTCCATGTGGCTGTTCTTTTTTCTCATATCGTTTAAACCATGCCAGTGCCAAAAAACCCAAAATGCAGACAAGAATGCATTAATTATATTTATACACATCTACAAAAAATATGTCTGAAGTCAAATTATCCAAGCAACAAAACAAGAATAAATGAGCATGTTATGATTAAATAAGTAAATACGCAGACGCGCATAACACTCTTCTCGGTCTTTGACATCAGCCATGAGTATAAATAGTGAGAGTAGATGACACAGCTGACTTTTTCTCCTCAGACTGCCGTGAGGTTTGTTGCTTTCTTACATTTATTTGGAGTGTTGATGTAGTGTCAGTACAATTTAAAGCTATTTAGGTAATATTTCAATATTTAAACTGAGTTATGAAAAAATATATCAATTGATTTAAACCCTGACATTCCTGGTTGTTTTACAAAATATTCAGACAAAATTTTTAGGTTGTCTTTAACAGATATATATTGTGGATTCTTGTTAAGGTAAAAGTGGATTTCCTGTGTGATAACACACTGCACACTACATTATTTCAGCATAGAAAACAAAGACTGTGGCAAATGGGAGGTTCTGCATACGGTAAGACCTGTTTGACTTTAAAAGTTTAAATTCTCTGAGATAATTTCAAAACCAAAGAGCTGAGAAAGTAGTCAGTGAGTTTTACAGTAATTACACTTCAAACAATACAACATTCGTATGTCAACATGCAAGACAGCTTATTTTAATTAGATGTATAAAGATTCTTCTTAAATTAAAATGAATTTAATGTTGAATGAATTTTATTTCATACACAGATTCTTTTTTCAGTTACATTATTCAAAAGAACATTAAAAAAAAAAATTTGACTTTAATATGTTGTTTATTTATACAAGTATCTGTCATCTGTTTTTACACTTAACTTAGCAGTACAGATATATGATGTTAGTGGAAAACATTGTCTCTTTCAGTTATTACTTTACGGGCTCAGTCATATAAGCATTTATTCAAGGCAGCACTTGTATACACACACATACACACTCACATACACACACACACACACACACACACACACACACACACCAGTAACAGCCAATGTTTAAGTCAGTTCAAGTCTTGTTTTAGGAATTTTAAACCAACTAATGGAAAGATTATTTCATGCAATTCCAATCAATGCTTGCTGTGTTGGCCCAGAACTGACTCTCAAAACTTTTGGAATTTCTCAGCAGAAGAAATACTTTTTACAATTAGTATAACCTTCATTGGAATCTTGAAAGGTTTTCCTCAATTTCAAAATGTTCCCTTTTTAAAACTTAAAGCTTGAAGTCAAATATTTCAAAAGGCCAAATTCATTTAAAGTAGCTAAATAGTAAATTAAAGCAGTTAGTGTAGTCTGACAGAGGATTATCACAGAATCCATTAAACCATCTGCATGCTTTGTACACTCTATGTTTTGTCAGTGTATAACTTTTCCCAAATCCACTGCTATGATTTCTGGTGGTTGGGTTTGTATCATTGTCCTAAAAAAGGTTTTCAGTTTTTATGTGTTCAGTTTGATTGAGCTAGATTATTTTTCTGCAGCTACTGTTCTTACTTTGAGCTTTTTCACTCTCCTTGTCACAAAAAAAAACTATTTCAACAGAACAATAGTCCTGTTACTCTGGTATTCTGATGTACATTCCTCAGTTAAACTGTGGATCAGCATAATTACAAATGCTTTTCTGATTCACTTGCTACAGTCTATAAATCATAACTAAACAGGTGTTTGATGTTCCAAACTTTCAAATTTTGTACAACATTCCTGAAACTGCCCTTTCATAGGCCCTTTCAGTATGACTTGAATGGTTGAAATAGTTCCCAGATTTATGCATTGAAAAGGGGCTTTTGTGTTTTTGAAAGCCATAAATACTGCACTACTGGGACAGTTTTAGAAGAACACATATTCCTGCCAGATTGTGCTTAGTGTGTTAACTATGGTGAATAATAGGCATACACTCAGAAAAATGTTGGAGTCTGATCTTGTAGTTATTAGAAATCAAAATAGCTTTTATCATGTCTGTTCTTTGACATTATCAAACCAGAATGGGAAATCATGTTGGGCTATTAAACGTCATTAGCTTGTGTACTAATTGGTCTTTCAGAAGCTTCAGAGCTAAAATTAGTTTACATCCAGCTGCATCTGATTGTGATCCGAGCTGAGACTGTACGTCTCAGCAGTTTGACTTCATGCTATTAGTGTTGTATCAATGTTGTATTTTCTTACCTAGGTATTATAATGCAACATTGTTTCTCCTGTGGAGTTTTTGAATGTCAGCATCTCTTAGGATTCTTAACATGAAATTTGTCAGTCAAATAACAAAAGAAGAACAGAACAGAACAAACACATTAGGACACACTATATATATATATATATATATATATATATATATATATATATGCAGTAAGGACAATATTTCTTAAGGTACCTCCATTCAATTTTAGTTTTGTCATGATGTCCCAAAGTTGCTATCTTGCTACATATGTAATGATTGTGCAACTATCTTGGAATAAGTCCAGTGCTTTATACGGGGTCTGCTAGAGTTGCAGCTGCTAAAATCATTTTTAGCTGAATTAATCAGAAAATAGATTAGACTTTCCTGCCTTTGGTGCCACTCCAATCATTTGGCATATTAAGACCAGTGCATCTTAATCAGTGTTGACAAAGCGTCTGCATAGAGCAGAATGAGATTTCATAGGGTTATTATCAGTCCATTATTGAGACATTTGTCTAACACCTGGAAATATTTTATAGGAGTGGTGCATAGTATGTTCTATATGCCGTTTTAAAAGTTCCAACCTGTACTCTACAGAATTTCCCTACTCGTTCAAAGAATCCATAGGTTCCTGGCTTAACTGGACATTATGTATGCTGTAGCAACAGATGCATAAAAAAGCTATGCTTTATTTCAATTACATAAATAATCAATTGTGTACACACAAATCAAGGAAAATATAATATGCAGACCAAAACTGTAATCAAGCGGTAGAAAGAACGTTTGGAGTGAGTGTGAAACCTGGCGTAAAGCAGAGGTTACTCTTACAGCAATGAAGAAAACAAAGAAAGCTGAAAGCAAGATGGTCAGAGCAAGAGAAACAAGTCTACAGATGGGGGATTGGACGACGTTCTGCCAGGAGAGGCTTGTCAACAGTGGAGTAATGTCTACACATACTGGTAGTTGCCATGGATATTAATATAAATTACTTTTGCAAGCAGGTCTTCTTGCAACATAACCACCTCTCTATCAGAGTGCGGACAACGTTGCATCAGAAACTGCCTGGAGATTTCCAAGCCAATGTTGACAGTTTTCATGATTTTGATTAAAAGCAGAAACTGAACACGTGTCACCGCATAATATTATCAGCATGGACGAGGTCAGTTACCTTAGGTTAACATACCGGATACTTAGCTTGTTGTTCTGTGTGCTATTGTATAGTTGAATAACTTGCCTTTCCAGATTAAATGCATGTTCTTGGACTTGGATTTTGTGAAATAAATTTCTAAATAAGTGTGACTTATGTTTTTTTCCCCTCTTCATGACATATTATTTGAGTGATGCGAATTGTACTCCAGAAAATACAGTACTTTATACATGAAGTTTCTTTTTTTTTCTTTTTTTTACATTGGAGGTTTCATGTAGCAGGTGTAATTTTATACATTACAAATGCAATATACAGTAGTTATATTACTTTAAATCTGTCAATAATTTCCAATATGGAATTCAAATGGAGATGATATAAGCAATTCTTCTTCAGCATAAGTACATTTAATTCCATTGATTCATTAGCCAGCTAATTAAATTAGTGAACATAAGTTATATGCTATCTCTGCTTAGCATTCACACAATGCCTATTGATATTCGGTTTCTCTTTATTCTTTATTATTTTATTATCCTGTTTCTCTTTATTGTGTGAATGCTGAAGGCAATCACAGTATTGAGATCCTGTTTCTCTTTATGATAGCCAATATGCAAATGTTAGCATTTTAGCTTCTCTTTCTCCTCTCTTCTCACTTAGCTGAAGAACACATTTGCCTTTTTTAGGCGGTTACTTGTTTGTTTATGTGTTTTCTCAGGTTTCTGTTGTTAGTTCATTCTTTTTCTAAATTTTCTGCCATTTTCTTCATATATTTTACCACTGACTTCAACTTCTTGGCTATATTTTTGCTTCAGTCTATGCTTTTTCAGCTCATCTATGGGCAGCTCTTTCCTGCGTTTTTAAAGTTTTTGTCAGTTCTTGCATTTCAACAACTACTTCAACAATTAGTTTTGAGGTAACTTCACCTTGTTACACTGTTTTATAGCTAAAAGTCTTTAAGTCCTGCTTAAACAGATCAGATAACAGTTTTTCTTTGCTGTTTCTGCTATTTCTACTAATTTATCAGATTTTAGCTGACATTCTGCTTTCAGCCTTAGCCACTTTCTGCCAGCTTTCAACAGGAGTTTAGCATTTCTGTTTTCTTCTAATTTTTTTAAATTCAGCTGACTATCTGTAGTAAATATCAACTTGTTTCTACAAGCTTTCAGCTACAAAATTCAGCTTTCAGCATTCACACTGCATTTTCGCAGGAAATGGAAATTTTTCTAGTTCTTATTCTGGTTGCTTCCGTACACTTTTTGATTCGCTACTACTTCTGCATACTTTGTGCTATTGCTGCCATCTAACTTCTGTAATATTCTGCTCATTTATGACATTCCGGCTACTATTTTTGTTATTAACACTCTTTATACTTTTTAAAATATTCTGCTTTTTATGAAGTTTTTGCCCCTATTGAAATGAATGGAAAATGACAAAAACTCTGCTAAAACTTCATTGTTTTTGCCATTTAACTACTTCTGTATACTTTCAACCAGAAACACCATTCAACTTTAAAATGCTTTCACAACCTTCTGCTATTATTTTTTACTATTGAACGTTTTGATATCTTTTACAGTTTTTCTACAATTTTGATTCAAACTTTAGTACAATTTTTTCAGATTTTCAGTTTTATAATGTAATCCAATGACGTAATGTTCGTGTTGCTAGAGTGTACGCTCTAGGTTTTTGAATAACCTGAGAAAGAACAAACAAACTCTCCTCACTCGCTTAATTTTCACTCTACTGGCACAAATTATACATCAAAAGGTAGGGTTCTCCTTCGCGATTAACCTAGTGTTGTGCCTTTAATATTATATTTTGAACAAAAAAAGATTGATATTATCGTTCCCCTGTCCGTTCTGAGAAAAAAGGGTCCAAGAATGACGTCGATAGCCCTTACGGTTTCCAGGTTATGTGCAATAGTTCAGGAGCATGCGCCTCCATGTTAAAATGCCAGGCCTGGGGGAGACAGAGTGTTGTGCTGCATGAGTGAGAAACAGCAGATGTCAAGTTACACTGACACTCTTTCCTGACTGATTGATTCATTCCTCACTGCTCTATTCAATGTCCGGTGTATTTTTCACTGTATATGTCTGTATGTGACTCTGTCTTTCTTTCTGCCTCTCTTCTCTCCCTGTCTCCCACACAGACATGCACACACAAGCACACACATCCCTGTTTTAGTGTCTTTGTGAGGAGTATACATTGACTTCCATTGACTTCCATTCATTTCAATGGCCGAACCCTGACCCTACCCCTTACCCTTTGACCATCTTCATAGAGAGCAACTACATGGTGGCCATTTTGTTTTGAGTACTTAAACAGCATGTACTGCTGTTCCAACAGATAGATAACAGTTATTAGTCTTCAAGGGCAATTTCATAGACCTTTGCATATAGGCCGTTGTAAGCATTATAGATGGACTACATTAATGATAGCCAACATGCTAGTGTTAGCCATGACGCTAATGTTAGCATTTAAGTTATCATTAGCATTTAGGCTAATTTTCACTTGTAGGACTAAAAGAACATATTGAAGGTAGTACGTCAATGTTACCCAACATGCTAATTTTAGCATTTAGGCTTATTTTCACCCATAGGGCAAAATGAACATATTGAATGGAGTAAGTTAATGTTGGCCAACATGCTAATGTTAGCATTTTAGCTAGTGTTAGCTTTGAAGCTAATTATAATGTTTTTTCAATACCAATTAGTTTAATTAGTTTTGAGGTTACTTCTCCTTGTTAAGCTGTTTTTTAGCTGATACATTTCCTATTTAAACAGGTCATATGTTTTTCTTTGCTAATGTTTCTGCTATTTCTACAAATTTATTAGACTTCAACTGATAGTCTGCTGTCAACCTTAGCTTCTTTCTGCCAGTTTTAAGCAGGGGAGATTACAATTTCTGTTTTCTGCTAATTCGTCACATTTCAGCAGATTAACTGCAGTAAATTTCAACTTTTTTTGCCAGCTATCAGCTGCAAAATTCAGCTTGCAGAATTCACACTGCATTTTTGCAGGAAATGCAAGTTTTTCTAGTTTGGAATTATTTTGTTTGATTCAGACCACCAACTTATAGATGACATGGCCATTATAGGTAGTGCCCCAGTGCTCACCCTTACCTTATTGTGTCTTGTATCTTTGTCCCTAATTTGCCCATCCTAGCTCCATTTCATGGCAAAAGAGTGGAAGGACTTGCACCTGCTTCGACTCACACAGCCAGTTAAAATAAAATCAGGCACAGCATGAAGAAACAACTTAAACATATGAATATGAACTCTGCAAGTCTTTCATTGGTGGTTATGGTGTTTGCAAAATTAGCACACAGACTGGTTGTTATGGCAGACAATTTCCTGACTCACATGCAGAACCAACAGCAGGAGTCAGATTGAAAAGAAGTTTATTTATATATATATTTATTTATCTATATATATATATAGTCAGTCAGTCATTTTCTACCGCTTATTCCATAGTGGGTCACGGGGGAGCTGGTGCCTATCTCCAGCAGTCTATGGGCGAAAGGCAGGGTACACCCTGGACAGGTCGCCAGTCCATCGCAGGGCAACACACATACAACCATACACACACTCATTTATACACCTAAGGGCAATTTAGAGTGACCAATTAACCTAACAGGCACGTCTTTGGACTGTGGGAGGAAGCCGGAGTACCCGGTGAGAACCCACGCATGCACGGGGAGAACATGCAAACTCCATGCAGAAAGACCCCCGGCTGGGAATCGAACCATGGACCTTCTTGCTGCAAGGCAACAGTGCTACCAACTGCGTGTGTATATATATATATATATATATATATATACAGGTCCTTCTCAAAAAATTAGCATATTGTGATAAAGTTCATTATTTTCTATAATGTAATGATGAAAATTTAATATTCATATATTTTAGATTCATTGCACACTAACTGAAATATTTCAGGTCTTTTATTGTCTTAATACGGATGATTTTGGCATACAGCTCATGAAAACCCAAAATTCCTATCTCACAAAATTAGCATAGTTCATCCGACCAATAAAAGAAAAGTGTTTTTAATACAAAAAACGTCAACCTTCAAATAATCATGTACAGTTATGCACTCAATACTTGGTCGGGAATCCTTTGGCAGAAATGACTGCTTCAATGCGGCGTGGCATGGAGGCAATCAGCCTGTGGCACTGCTGAGGTCTTATGGAGGCCCAGGATGCTTCGATAGCGGCCTTTAGCTCATCCAGAGTGTTGGGTCTTGAGTCTCTCAACGTTCTCTTCACAATATCCCACAGATTCTCTATGGGGTTCAGGTCAGGAGAGTTGGCAGGCCAATTGAGCACAGTGATACCATGGTCAGTAAACCATTTACCAGTGGTTTTGGCACTGTGAGCAGGTGCCAGGTCGTGCTGAAAAATGAAATCTTCATCTCCATAAAGCTTTTCAGCAGATGGAAGCATGAAGTGCTCCAAAATCTCCTGATAGCTAGCTGCATTGACCCTGCCCTTGATAAAACACAGTGGACCAACACCAGCAGCTGACACGGCACCCGAGACCATCACTGACTGTGGGTACTTGACACTGGACTTCTGGCATTTTGGCATTTCCTTCTCCCCAGTCTTCCTCCAGACTCTGGCACCTTGATTTCCGAATGACATGCAGAATTTGCTTTCATCCGAAAAAAGTACTTTGGACCACTGAGCAACAGTCCAGTGCTGCTTCTCTGTAGCCCTGGCCTGGGGAATGCGGCACCTGTAGCCCATTTCCTGCACACGCCTGTGCACGGTGGCTCTGGATGTTTCTACTCCAGACTCAGTCCACTGCTTCCGCAGGTCCCCCAAGGTCTGGAATCGGCCCTTCTCCACAATCTTCCTCAGGGTCCGGTCACCTCTTCTCATTGTGCAGCGATTTCTGCCACACTTTTTCCTTCCCACAGACTTCCCACTGAGGTGCCTTGATACAGCACTCTGGGAACAGCCTATTCGTTCAGAAATTTCTTTCTGTGTCTTACCCTCTTGCTTGAGGGTGTCAATAGTGGCCTTCTGGACAGCAGTCAGGTCGGCAGTCTTACCCATGATTGGGGTTTTGAGTGATGAACCAGACTGGGAGTTTTAAAGGCCTCAGGAATCTTTTGCAGGTGTTTAGAGTTAACTCGTTGATTCAGATGATTAGGTTCATAGCTCGTTTAGAGACCCTTTTAATGATATGCTAATTTTGTGAGATAGGAATTTTGGGTTTTCATGAGCTTTATGCCAAAATCATCCGTATTAAGACAATAAAAGACCTGAAATATTTCAGTTAGTGTGCAATTAATCTAAAATATATGAATGTTAAATTTTCATCATGACATTATGGAAAATAATGAACTTTATCACAATATGCTAATTTTTTGAGAAGGACCTGTATATCTCAGAGTGGTGAGGCATTTTTGAAGATTTTATGAGCTAATTGGATCACTGGGATCTTTGAGAGGAATGAATAGTGAGTTGGAGAGTGGGCAGGTAGGTCAATTAGAGGTGAAGGAGCTGCAGTGGACAATCGTGGAGTGAGGAAGAATCCAGTGTAAACCATCACAGAGGCATCTGAGGAGGAATCCAGGATTACCAGGGAGCTTTCAACTTAAAGACACAACAAGCACAAAAGTAAGCTAGGAAGAGATAAGAAATCACTAGTAGTTTCAGTAAATAAATTCAAGGTCTTGATTCTACCAACAGCATGGAATCTCAGGCACATAATGAGTCTCCTGCAGCTCCTTAAATTCACAGCAGCAGACGAGCAAGATTACCAACAGGTGTGCTGCCTGCCACTGGTCAGCCACGCCCCCAACAGAGATCCTCTGTGGAAAACAGAACTCACAAAGGCCGAAATCAGAAAAACACAAATCCTGACACTGATGACCACTGTCATTTAGGGTCTAATTGCTGTGTGGTGGAAAAGAGGACAAGCGCCACGTTTTTAATACTTAACAAAACAGCAGTAGCAATTCTGTTTTGCCCAAAGATGTGTGTGCCTAAAGTTTTGAAGTATACATCCGGGATTTATTGCAGTACATAACAATAAATGAATTAGCAAAGTGTTGTCTGACTACAAAAGTAAATGCCTTTCAGCAAGAGGGACTGCAGCTTTAAACGTGGCCAAGGCTCTTCCAAGTCCATTTTGCATTTACTTCCAATGGCTTTGTAGGTTTTCTTCATGTATTACATTAGGCAAATGGGCCCTTCCAAATTCACATTAGGTGTAAGTGTGAGTATGCAAGGCTATGTTTGTTTATCATGCCCTGTGCTTCACTGGCCTCCTGTCCTGAGTCTACCACACCTCTGTCACCCTGATGGTTACTATAGACTTTAGGCATCATCCCCCAAACAGGATAAAGCATGTAATCAATGATAAGGCAAAATAAGGCTTAAAACGTGCAATTATAAGTTACAATTTACATTTGAGTGGAAATAATGTAGATCGATTTTTAAAAGTACCTTACATCAAGTGAGCTTAAGTCTTCTACTCATTTACTTTGACATGTCATGTCAGTAGAAATGAGAGTAGTAAACCCACACATTTTGTAGTATTGCCAGTATGAGACATGTAATATTCTTAACTGTAATGTGGTCTATTGCTATATTTGCACATGGGAATAGGGAGTGTCACTAAAGAAAAACAATGCATGTAAACAGATGTGAAAACACAAAATTATATTTAAGATTAGGAAATCATGGATCAGCTCACTACTTTGAGGGAGCAGGGTGGCAACTGAAGGTTAACTCTTTTTCAGTCAACACAAAGTAAAGAATGAAAGGCAGAATGAGAATTCACATTGAAAAAACCACAACATTTGAGTGCTCTTACATTCTACTGAATTCCTGTGTATGTGGGTGTGATTTTGCAAATGATGCATATCTGCTCTTTGTACGCTGTATAAATGCATGCTGTAGTCCTGATGTGGCTTTCAGATGAGTGAAAGAAAGAGTCCTATCATATAATTTTACATACAACCAATATTCACATGTTGCTGAGGTTTGTGAACCTTAAAATCACATTGAGAACATTTCAAACATTTTCCAGGATATCTGTTTGTCTCAACGTGGCTTTGGACAAGACATTAAACCCTACTTGTGGAAGCTCCACAAGTGGGAAGCTTCCACAAGTGTACTGTGTAAATGTGCCTTCATTGCCTTTTTGGTGGTGGAGCTCGTCTGCGGTCGTGTGCCCCTGTGCAAAGGGGTTTCATGGTGTTTGGGCATGGGGCCATGCGTTTGATATCAAGTTGTCCTGGTTTGGGATGGCCCTGTGGAAACATTAATGTTGGGGTTCATTGGGGGTGGGGGGCTCATGGGGTTGAGATCAGAATTCCTTGGGGGTTGGGACTGCTTTGTGCTGGGGAGGCTTTGGTTGATGGGCTCATTTGGACCAGGTAGGCCCCTCTTATGTTTATGACCCCCTCTGCAGATGGGGGTCGTTAGAGGCTGGGGTCGGGGCGGGTGGTCAAGGTCAAAGATAGCTTTATATGATTTAGCCTCATAAATCAAATTTCATCCTTTTTGTAGTTATAGTAGTAATATTAGTGTTTGAAAAATACTGAAAGAAATATTGAGAGAACCGGACTGGTTACTTACATATTTATACTAAACTAACAGATAGAAACAACAGACATTTTTAACTAAAGTGTTGACATTTAAGTTGTACAGGATGCACACTGACAGTACGTTGCCTCCTCAATATTGTTAGAAACCAAGTTCAGTTTGTTTAAATGAAAGCAGCAACATCTTTGTGACTAAGTTTCTGTTTACAGAGATGAAACAGCCATGAAACAGAGGCTGATGAGAAATTGGGTTTTCTAATACATTTCTAAAACTAACTTTATACATCAGAAAAACCTTTCAGTTTTATTTACAGAACCAACCTGAATTTCTGTGAACAACTTAAGACATTGTTCAGCCAAATGTTCATCTAACAATGCTGACTGGGTAACAATTGTGCATTTTTGAATGCCACAACCTTCCTGAGTATTGTTGCTGACCATGTACAGTTAAGCCTAAAATGATTCATACTCATGGCATCCTATCCAAAACAAACGTTTTGGTTGAAAAAATAATTTAAAATCAAAATCTCCAAGGGTATGAATAATTTTGGGATTAATTGTATATCCCTTTATCACCTAAGTTTACTCATCTTCTGATGGTTACTGTTAGCAGGATAATGAATAATGCCACAAAGCTTGAAACATTTCCAATTGATGACTTAAAATGCCTATTACACGCTTTTCCCACAAATGCAGAAACTGAAAGAAAACATCTTAATATTAAAGGAATTGGGCTGTAATTGACATTGTATTAGGATTAAAGATGTGATAAAAGACAATTGTGCCTCAGAACAGGCATATTACGATGTTAAATTTTGCAAGTCCAAAGACGCCTGGAAATTACGTCAAAGGGAAAGTCTCCGGTCATTTATTGTGTGAGCGTCAATTATAAACGGTTCAGGTAGAAGCCAAAGTGAGTTAAAAACAGCATTCATATGGGGAAACCTTGCATTGCTGGTGGTGGCAAAAATACTATGACAGAAGCCGTTAGTTTGAAGTGATGAGGATCAGAGCTGGAAAACTCAAACACAGCCAGTTGTGATCAGAGGACTATTCAGCAAATTGTTTCGAACAAGAAACCTCTGAATGCACCAGGAAAATTATGTCAGAGGTCGGTATATCTGACAGACGAAAGAGAATGTTGAAAGCAGATGCCATGGCCAGGCTATTCAGTGCAACTGATGTGAAAAGTTCACCAAAGAAAAGGTTGTCGCTGCTCTTGCCAAACGGCAACAAGGTAAGAATACTGCCTTGTTGCAAAAGTACATTTAGATATTGGCAGTTATTATTAATAATTAATTCATCCAAAATTATTATTATTAAAATAAGATAAATTACACGCACTAATGATATATTTAAACAAATGCTTCTCTAAAGATTCTAATATAAAGAAAAAAAATGTATCTGCTCCGGTCCGGTCACCTGAAAATCCCAGTGGAGCTATCCTGGGCCAAGAACTATACATAGATCGACAATGAAACCTAGTGATAAATGTGGTAGCAAGTCCAAAACAACTGCTTCTGTGGAAATTAAACCAGTTAAACTGCTTAATCTTTTGTTTTATGCATCCAGAAATTGTTATGTGTTTTGTTCTACAATGGCTACAAGTGTAGTGAAGCAATATTTGTTGCCTAATTTGGTGCATTTAATGTTTAATTGCTCGATTTATAATACCTTGGTTAATCCAGTAACTGATCTAATTGATCTAATGTAAACAACTGGTGATATATACATGTGTATATATAAATAAATGTGTGTATTTATTAATATAGCAAGATTTAGTCTGTCTTTAGTGAACTGTTTGTGAAACTGTTCTGTTTCCTGGTGGCATGATATGATTCATACTTAATGACTCCGGCCGTGCTCCAGCAAAAACAGACTCTGGTCGAATTGGATGGCCGTCAGCACACCGCAGCACCTTGTCCATCTATCAGAGCCTCAGTTTTCCACCAACTGTAGAATGATTGCTGTTGTGAAAATTGCATATTTTGAACAGGTTGACCTACCTTTAGACTCTAATGCATTCAGAAATTTTTAGGTAGACAGTTCTTATTTTGCTTTATTACCAACTGATTGAAGCATTTTATTACTTAAGTTGTGAGGTCATCAGGGCACTAGTCATGTAGCCAGCCTGACCTTGAAGTCTTTGAAACAAATATGTTATTTGCCATTTGAGGCATGTTGGCAAACTGCTTGGCTGAGCAAGGCATTAAAGTTGCCACCAAAGACACCCTTTGGTTACTTTACACAATTCCTGAGGACCTGACTAGGGATGTTTTCTGGAACCTCTGATTTATGTAGATTCATGCTGACAAACGTGTTTCACATCAATTGATAAGATCAGTCACTGGATGTTAGAAAGAGCTACTGTTATGGGTGTTGTTGTAAGCCTCAAATCGTACAAAGAAGTCATTGAGTTCCTGAAATAAGTTATATTTAACATATTCTTACAAGGGTAAACCTAAGTTCTGTAAGGGTCTAAAAGACCAACCACCACTACTGTGGATCTTTATCATTGCTGTTTACTTTTTGTGTAAGCAGCCTGTCGGAGCTACCACACCCTGTTGGCGTTCAGAAATCTCGGAGTTCCTCCGGTCCTTGGTCCCCAGTAGCGATCACACACTTTATCTAACTCTGACTCTTAAAGGAATGACTCTCAAACAGTTTCTAACTTTTAGCTCTTTTAATCTAAATTAGGCAGAGGAATGATTACATAGATAAGTGCTGAGGCTCCCGTCTCGGACTGTCGCAGTCTGTGAAAGGATGACGAAGAGCCCCGATAGAAGGTCACATGTAGTTTTATATCTGGCACTCCAATGCAATGGATGTGCCCTCCCTCAGAGATTGTCAGTAGACTATGTGTCACCATTGTGGTGTCTATCTGGTAGATTGTGTAGTAGCGGGTGTCCATACTTAATCTAAGTGTGCTGCATTCTAATCATACCAGTTATAGAGGCGACTATGGCTAAGTAGGAAGAGTAGTTGTCTTGCAATTGGAAGGTTGTGGGTTCAATTCTAGCTTCCTCCTGCTGTATGTCAATGTGCCCCTGGGCAAGGCACTTAACCTCAAATTGCCTACTGATCGGTGTATGAATGTGTGAGTGTTAGTGAGTGCAATTGAGTAAATGTGGCTCTAGTGTAAAGCGCTTTGAGCGGTCTGTATGACTGGAAAGGTGCTATATAAATTCAGTCCATTTACCATTTATACTGGCTGCTCCACTATCAAACCCAGTGCCTCAGGTCATTCATGACAACCCTTGGGCCATTATTCTTGTAATGTGTGTCTATGAGCATCCTTATGCCATTCTAACAAAAGGGAAACATTAGAACTTGTGTTTTATATTACTATGGTATAAATGGGAAAATCAGCTCTGAATAATATTAATAAAGGTTATTCCTAAGAAGCCTATTTGCCCTATTTGTCCCTTTTGGCAAATTATTCACAAGAACTCTTAATCATAACTCAATGCTTTCTAATCACATCAGATCTCCTCAGACGTGGCATTCTCAAACTGTGCTCTGGGTGTTCATCTCTTTCCATTGACTGGACTCTGTAATCCATGTTTATTCTAGCCTACAATGCTCTTTTTTCATCACAAAATTCCAAGTGTAATGCTTTCATCCATCTATGTTGTTTAGACATTTGTATTCTTGCTGACACTTTCATTTTCAATCATTGGAGAAGTAAACCTCTTCGTATGGTTTGTGAAACCTCTTTCAATCATTTATTATGTTGTTACTGTCATAATGTGGGTTTCTGTTGGACCAATATGCGGTGAAGAACTCCTGAAGCTCGAAGTTTGCTGGTAAGACGACACTTTATTGCTCATGGCTGGACACAGACAGGGTACCAGGTGTGCACACAAACACAAACAACACATAAAGAACCAGCGGGGAACAAAGGAAACAAACGGGCTTAAATACAAAACTGGACAGCAGGGGAAACCAATGACACACGTGACCAAACAATCATGGGAAAAACAGAGAACAGGTGTGGGCTTGGGGTGCAGGGAGTAAGAAAACAAAGGACTAGACCAAGTAAAATAAAACACAAACTCAAGAACTCAAAACACAAGCAGGTATGACAATTACTCCTTCCCCAGCCCTCAAGATGTATTTAGTGGTAAATGCGGCTCAATATAGAACATTCCTGTATCTGTTAACACCTGAATCTAAACACCTGTGGGTCTGAGTGTGAGCGCGCTTGTGTATGCAAGGTTTCTCCATAAAAATATGTAATAGCAAGTGTGAGGAGCCACAGACCTGCTCCCTGGACCTGGGACAGATATGGAGGAGATTCGAGGCATAGACAACCAGAGGCCCCCCAGAGTGCAGGAACCCCAGGAGAACTGTCCCCTGGACTATAGCAACCCCCCCAGAGAAGAACAGGGGAAAGTCCCAGGGGAACCACACAGCAGCCAAAGTGCAGAAGCCCCTGCAGCGACGAGCCCACAGGCCCCACCAGCAGCCATCTATGCACAAGCAGATCCAGCCATGGACTCAGAGACCTGAGACCCTGGGACATATCACTCCCCAAGCAGAGGCCCGACAGAGCCCAGGGGTCAAGACACCCAATGTAAAGACAAACAACAATGGACATTGTACACTCACTCACACTCCCCATAAATACACTATAGTCCCAGCACCAGTTGCCGATACCCCAGAGGGGCAACCAGCCTCTGGACCCAGGATGTGGTCCCCTTCCCTCTAGGGGTGGAGACAGGCAGACCGCCCCAGCACCTGAACCTTGGCTAGGCTAGACTGGGCTGGGGCCTGAAACTGAGCAACACTGGCTGGGCCTGGACCCCGACCCACTGCCCCGACCCCAGTCACCAACAACCCCCATCCATATCCGGAGAGGGGGCCATGTACAAAAGAGGGGTCTACATGGTCCAAACTAGTCCGCAAACCCCATGAGCCCCCCATGAACCCCAACATAAATTTTCCCACAAGGCCACCCCCAACCAGGACACAGATATCGAACACATGCCCCAAACCCAAATGCCATGAATTCCCTCCCCACAGCACAGGGGCACACCCCCCACAGCTGAGCTTCATCCCCGAAAAGCCAATGAAGCCACACCCACACAGTGCAAGCTCCACACACAGCCCCACTCCAAGCACCCTGCCACATTCCCCCGACCACACAGCGGGCCGCGACCGCAAGACAAGGGCCTTATGCATCTCCACCCCAACCTCCAGCCACAGGCACAACAGGGCAGACACCACCGAGCACCGTGCCTACAATGGAAACCCCAACCCCACACCAAGATGGGACAAATTCACCCGGCAAGATGTCCCTGGCCAGGCACCCAGGGCCGGCGTCCCCCACCACACAAACACACCACATTACTGCCACTGCAACGATAGCCTTGGGAAAAACACCCCACATGCTCCAGCCCCTCCACGCCACCCTTTAACCCGCCGCCTACTGCCAGCAGAGAAGCACACCGCCAAGCCCGCCCAACCATCTGGCCAGTGCCAGCAGCCCCAGCCCGCCAGTCTATGAGAAAGAAACATGTGCCATTTGGGTAACCAGGCCAGGCTGTCCAACCACTCTAAGCCAAGCACAACCTGCCAGTTGCCCCAGTGCAGGCACAAGACATGTTCCACCGCCCCACCCATCCTATCGCAGCCCGGTGACCAGCCAGGGGCCAGAGCCACAGAAAGAAGCATCGGAGGAAGGCCACCACAGCACGCCAAGGACTGGGCACACTGCCAGACCCAAACCCTGGATGTGACCCAGTATGCCAGTTACACACAATCCCGCACGGCACACCCCACCACACCAAGCAGGCCAGCCACAGCCACTCCACCAAAGCGAAGCCACATACCAATCGATGCCGCACACTGCCTGGCCAAGACCCCCTCGCACGACTACAGGAATGTAGTTTTTATTGCAACTGCTACAGAACCAAGTAGCTCTACAATTATGGTAAAGCAACAGTGAAGAAGCAAATAGGCCGTATGGGTCATCTGTGTAAATTTTGGCAATTTACTAATAGCAACATAACAGTGTTAAGTGGATCAGAGATCTACTGTGTGTTTTTTGACAGCTTAACAAAGTGCAAGAGTCCTACTGCAGGAATGATTTGATGCAGGGAAATGTCAAGCACCAGATGGCTACATGGGGTATGAAATGATGAAGCATTGATATGACTAGAGCACTCCATCTCATTACTTCAAGATGAGAGTATCTAGTTATTCTAGCTATTTAAATAATTCCTGTATTATTGAGGCGACTGTGGCTCAGTAGGAAGAGTAGTTGTCTTGCAATCAGAAGGTTGTGGGTTTGATTCCAGCTTCCTCCTGCCATATGTTGATGTGCCCCTGGGCAAGGCACTTAACCTCAAGTTGCCTACTGATCTGCATATCGGTGTATGAATGTGTGAGCATTAGTGAGTGCGATTGGGTGAATGTGGCTTGAGTGTGGTCCTTATGACTGGAAAAGCGCTATATAAGTTCAGTCCATTTACCATTTGTATGAGTCGCCTGGTATGGCAGAGCAGGGGTCACACCAGAGCCACCACTGGACTTGGACTCAGGACTTGTTGGCGAGCGCCTGGTGGCCGGGTTACTCCTTTTGGAACCCGGCCAGGCCAAGACTGAGTGAGAGATGCAAGGCCATCCCCTAGTGGGCCCACCACCTACAGTGGGAAGTTTTCCTCCCTGATCAGAACCCAAGTGGTGTTTTATTATTGGACGCCTGTGCCAATCATTTATTGTCCATAATGAATACCATGTTTAAGCTTAAGGGTGTTCATCAGTGCACCCTGGGCAGGTGGTCGATGATTGACTTTGTGTCTACGGACCTTCGACCGCATGCCTTAGACACTCAGGTCAAGAGAGGGGCTGAACTGTCCACCGATCACCACGTGGTGGTGAGTTGGATCCACTGGAAGAGAAGGAAGCCGGACAGACTTGGTAGGCCCAAGCATATAGTGAGGGTCTGCTGGAAATGTCTGGTGGAGCCCTCGGCCAGGGATGTATTTAACTCCTACCTCCGGGAGAGCTTTGATCAGATTCCGGGGGAGGTTGGAGACATATGCCCCTTTTCCAATGGCTCATTTTAGCCGGCGCAGCTCTGCACCACTCGGTTTCGCTCTATTTGGTACGGTAACTGTTGTGTTTCCACTGACCCCATAACGGCTGAAGCTATGGCGACTGAAGCCTTGCCTCCAGCCATGAGTGTAGATCACTGTGCTGCTATAACGTTACTGTTTTACATTGTCACATTAAAGTAATCAGAATCAGAATCAGAATCAGAAAAGCTTTATTGCCAAGTACGTTTTTGGACATACAAGGAATTTGTTTTGGCGTAGTCGGTGCAATACAGTACAAGTTAAACAGTACAAACATATCTACAATATAATATAAATATAAGTGCACAGTTTTAAGTGAGTGAGAGTAAATATAGAGCAGTATAAGATGAGTCCAGTATAAGAGAGTCCAAGCTGAGCGTTAATGTAACGCATAGTTACAGGTTACAAGTGTCCTGTCAGCAAAAAAAGGGGGGGTGTGGGGGAAAGGGACAGTGTCAGGGTGGTTTCCGGGCTTTGTTAACCAGGCTGGTGGCAGATGGGAAAAAACTGTTCTTGTGGCGTGAGGTTTTGGTCCGGATGGACCGCAGCCTCCTGCCAGAGGGGAGAGTCTCAAAGAGTCTGTGACCGGGGTGGGAGGGATCAGCCAGAATCTTCCCTGCCCGCTTCAGGGTCCTGGAGGTGTACAGTTCCTGGAGCGACAGTAGACTGCAGCCAATCACCTTCTCAGCAGACCGAATGACACGCTGCAGCCTGCCCTTATCCTTGGCTGTAGCAGCGGCGTACCAGATGGTGATGGAGGAGGTGAGGATGGACTCAATGATGGCTGTGTAGAAGTGCACCATCATAGTCTTTGGCAGGTTGAATTTCTTCAGCTGCCGCAGGAAGAACATCCTCTGCTGGGCTTTCTTGATGAGGGAGCTGATGTTTGGCTCCCACTTGAGATCCTGGGAGATGATGGTTCCCAGGAAGCGGAAAGATTCCACAGTGTCAATTGTGGAGTCACAGAGGGTGATGGGGGCAGGTGGGGCTGGGTTCTGCCTGAAGTTCACAACCATCTCCACTGTCTTTAGAGCGTTGAGCTCAAGGCTGTTCTGGCTGCACCAGTCCAACAGATGGTCCACTTCCCATCTGTACGCGGACTCGTCACCATCAGAGATGAGTCCGATCAGGGTGGTGTCGTCCGCAAACTTCAGAAGCTTGACAGACTGGTGACTGGAGGTGCAGCTGTTGGTGTACAGGGAGAAGAGCAGAGGAGAGAGAACACAGCCTTGGGGGGAACCGGTGCTGATGGTCAGGGAGTCAGAGACATGCTTCCCCAGCCTCACGCGCTGCTTCCTGTCAGACAGGAAGTCAGTGATCCACCTGCAGGTGGAGTCGGGCACACTCAGCTGGGAGAGCTTCTCCTGGAGCAGAGCTGGGACGATGGTGTTGAAGGCAGAGCTGAAATCCACAAACAGGATCCTGGCATAGGTTCCTGTGGAGTCCAGGTGCCGGAGGATGAAGTGAAGGGCTAGGTTGACTGCATCATCTACAGACCTGTTGGCTCTGTAGGCAAACTGCAGGGGGTCCAGGAGGGGGTCGGTGAAATCTCTGTGAAATGATAAAAAATAAGTAAAAAACAAACATAAATAAACTACAGGGGTTGGACAATGAAACTGAAACACCTGGTTTTAGACCACAATAATTTATTAGTATGGTGTAGGGCCTCCTTTTGTGGCCAATACAGCGTCGATTCGTCTTGGGAATGACATATACAAGTCTTGCACAGTGGTCAGAGGGATTTTAATCTATTCTTCTTGCAGGATAGTGGCCAGATCACTACGTGATACTGGTGGAAGAAAAAGTTTCCTGACTCGCTCCTCCAAAACATCCCAAAGTGGCTCAATAATATTTAGATCTGGTGACTGTGCAGGCCATGGGAGATGTTCAACTTCACTTTCATGTTCATCAAACCAATCTTTCACCAGTCTTGCTGTGTGTATTGGTGCACCGCCTTCAGGATACAATGTTTGAACCATTGGATGCACATGGTCCTCAAGAATGGTTCGGTAGTCCTTGGCAGTGACGCACCCATCTAGCACAAGTATTGGGCCAAGGGAATGCCATGATATGGCAGCCCAAACCATCACTGATCCACCCCCATGCTTCATTCTGGGCATGCAACAGTGTGGTGGTACGCTTCTTTGGGGCTTCTCCACATCGTAACTCTCCCGGATGTGGGGAAAACAGTAAAGGTGGACTCATCAGAGAACAATACATGTTTCACATTGTCCACCGCCCAAGATTTGCGCTCCTTGCATTATTGAAACCGACATTTGGCATTGGCATGAGTGACCAAAGGTTTGGCTATAGCAGCCCGGCCATGTATATTGACCCTGTGGAGCTCCCGACGGACAGTTCTGGTGGAAACAAGCGAGTTGAGGTGCACATTTAATTCTGCCATGATTTGGGCAGCCGTGGTTTTATGTTTTTTGGATAAAATCCGGGTTAGCACCCGAACATCCCTTTCAGACAGCTTCCTCTTGCGTCCACAGTTAATCCTGTTGGATGTGGTTCATCCTTCTTGGTGGTATGCTGACATTACCCTGGATACCGTGGCTCTTGATACATCACAAAGACTTGCTGTCTTGGTCACAGATGCGCCAGCAAGACGTGCACCAACAATTTGTCCTTTTTTGAACTCTGGTATGTCACCCATAATGTTGTGTGTATTTCAATGTTTTGAGCAAAACTGTGCTCTTACCCTGCTAATTGAACCTTCACACTCTGCTCTTACTGGTGCAATGTGCAATCAATGAAGACTGGCTACCAGGCTGGTCCAATTTAGCCATGAAACCTCCCACACTAAAATGACAGGTGTTTCAGTTTCATTGTCCAACACCTGTAAATACTAATTTTCTTGTATTAATGTATGGGCAAGAGTGTCTTATTTTAAGTTTTTATGTTTAAAATGATCCACTGGGATAATTATCTGGACCATTGCCCAGCCAGAACTTATAAAATAAGGCTCAGGGGTTCTGATGTAAGGGGGGCTGTGGCTAGAGAAGCAGAGAGGAGAGACGGTGCTGTCTGGATGGTGAAGCTCCAAAGTTTGCTTGAAGAAGTTACAATTTTGGGCTTTATGAAACGTTTTCATCTCAGCCATGGCAATAAAGAGGACAAGGACTTAAAAGCACAAAACCACAGACTTTTGACCTTCGAAGTTAGTTTTAGGTTGGATATTGCATATTTGTGCTCTGCAGATTCAGCGGGCTAGTCCTCCTGTTTGGTCCAATGCAGGCAGTCTGATTACAGGGCAGTGGCTCTATACCTGCTCCCTCGTCCTGCAGATGCTGGTTTGCTAAAGGACCGTAAATAAATTTCCGAACCAAACACGTTTCATGGTGGTTCTGTTTTGTGTGTTTTGGGGGAAATGTTTGTGCCTCTGAACAGCTGATTGTATGTGTGATCAGCTGGTTTAGGATGTTATTACATACAGCGCTCTGCCTGCATGTAATTTAGAAAGGTGATTTGTCCTTTTCCTGTTCTGTCAGCCTTCAGGCATGGTTTATGACCCGTAAATAGTAAAATTACATGTTTGACCTGCTCCGGCCACTGTGGTCCTTAATATTATGGTAGTTGTTCTCAAATATTATTAACTTTTCCCTGCACTGTCTCAACGAAAGCCTTCTCATTTCTCCTCCTCCCATGACCAATGGGAGTAAAAAGCAGTCTGGTCATGTCACATGTAGTCCCCACTCAGCCCCAGTCGTACCTGCTCAGGAGCAGGGACCAAAAAAGTAGGTACCGGTACTGAAAAAACTGTAATGGAAACGCTTGCAAAGCGAAGTCGAGTAGGGCCAAATGGAGCCAGTGGAAAAGGGGCAATAGAGTCTGAGTGGACTATGTTCTCGGCCTCTAATGTTGAGGCTGCCGCCCGTAGCTTTAGCCATGTGGTCTGTGGTGCCTTTTGCAGTGGCAATCACTGTACCCTTTGGTGGACACCTGCACTAAGGAATGCTGTCAAGCTGAAGAAGGAGTCCTATTGGCTGTGGTTGGTTTGTGGGACTCCCGAGGTGGCTGACGGCTGTGATAGTCAAAAAATCGGGCCTGGGAGGAGTTTGGTGAGGTGGGTCTCGAAGCAATTCTAGCAAACAATCCGGCACTTCAGAAGAGGGAGGCAGTGCTTCGGCAAAACTCTTGTCAGTGGAGGTGGGGAGCTGCTGGCCTTGACTGGGGACATTTTTGGGTGGTGGAAAGAGTAATTCAAGGATCTCCTCAATCTTGCCGTCACACCTTCCCTGGTGGAAGTAGAGACTGGGGACTTAGAGTTGGACTCTTTCATTGCCCAGGCTGAAATCACCAAGGTGGTTAAAAACCTTCACGGTGGCAAGGCTTTGGGGGTGGATGAGATCTGCCCTGAGTACCTCAAGTCTCTGGATGTTGTGGGGCTCTTGAGGCTGACAAACCTCTTCAACATTGCAAGTTGGTCGGGGTCAGTGCCGCTGGACTGGCAGAGCCCGATGGTCGTCCCCCTTCATGAAACGGTGACCAGAGGGTGTGTTCCATCTACAGGGGGATCAGACTCCTCAGCCTCCCTGGTGAGGCCTATGCCATGGTATTGGAAGGGTAGAGTCCGGGCGATAGTCAAACCACAGCTTCAGGAGGAGCAGTGTGGTTTTCATCCTGGCCATGTAGCCTTGGACCAGCTCTACATCCTCTACATTGTGCTCAAGGGTTCATGGGAGTTCGCCCAACCGGTCCACATGTGTTTTGTGGACCCGTAGAAGGCATTTGACCATGTCCCCCGATGTGCCCTTTGGGGGGCACTCCAGGAGTACGGAGTCAGAGGCCCACTATTAGGGGCCATCTGGAACAAGCGGAGCAGGAGTTTGGTCCGCATTACCGGGACTAAGTCAGACCTGTTCCCAGTGCATGTTAGACTCCATTAGGCCAGCCCTTTATCATGGTCCTGTTCATAACATTAATGGACAGGATGTCTAGGCGCAGCCAAGGGCCATAGGGGGTCTGGTTCGGGGACCAGTGGATTTCGCCTCTTCTGTTTGCAGAAGACATTGTCCTACTTGCCCACTCTAGCCAAGACCTACAGCATGCACTGAGACGTGAGTGAGGGGAGAATGGAGTGGGAGATCAATAGACGGATCGTGCAGCTCCTGCAGTAATGAGGAGTCTGTGCCGGTCCGTTGTGGTGAAGAGAAAGCTGAGCAGAAAAGGGAAGCTTCCACTTATGGACATGAACTTTAGGTCATGACCGAAAAAATGAGATCCTGGATACAAGCGGCTGAAATGCGCTTCCTCCGTAGGGTGGCCGGACACTCCCTTAGAGACAGGGTGAGGAACTTGGCCATCTTGGAGTAGAGCTGCTGCTCCTCCACATCAAGAGGAGCCAGTTGAAGTGGCAATACCGGATGCCTTGTGGACGCCTCCCTCAGGAGGTGTTCCAGGCACGTCCCACCGGGAGGAGGCACAGGGGACAGCCCAGGACACGCTGGAGGGACTATGTCTCTCAGCTGGCCTGGGAACGCCTTGGGCTCCCCCTAGAGGAGCTGGAGGAGGTGGGAGAGGGAAGTCTGGGTGTCTCTACTGAGTCTGCTGCCCCCGTGACCTGGTCCTGGATGAACCGGAACACGATGATAAGTAATTTTCTATTTGCTGAGTGCCTGCTATGTTATTTTGAGAACATTGAAAACAGTCTATATTCTCACTGGAAGTACTTTGTACAGTTCTAACATATGCACATTACCTACTGGCTTTATGTGGTAAAAAAATAGAATTAGAAATGCATGTTTCTTACCTGACTTTGTTATTGTGTAATGATATTTTAATATATTTTTTATTTGATTCTTTAAAATACCAGAGTTTGCACAGAACTTTATACTTTGGTGTGTCTGATTACATAATTTTATACAAACTAAATCAGATGATAACATTTCTCAGTGCAAGAGTAGCCTTTTTAAGAAATTACATAAGTCTTTGTTCCGCTACTATAAGAATAAGGTTTACAGCCTGTACACCCCATTAATTATTCTACAGGATTTATTAAAAATAACCACCAAATTAATAAAGTTTGAATATAAATCTTAATGGCACTGCACAGTGTTCTTTGCCCCATAGCTGCTTTTACACTTATTTATTTTTGTATGTTTAACTATAAATTAAAAAATGTTTTGTGTTACGCAATTAAATAAAAATGTGTAATATATAAAAATGGGCATAAACGTATATGCCACTGAAGTAGATGTAAATAAATATGAAATTGTTTTATCTATGTGATTTTATCTTTTATCTGCATGAAAATATGATGGTATGTGGTAGAAAAGGTGCTTTTGTATATCAGTGAGAGACATGTTCATCATCCCCCACCTCAAATTATGCACGTGGTGTTACCACATTCTTCAGGAAGTCAGGTGTGCAACATGTATCTTCACGCCAACATGTAGGAACAAACTTTACCACTTCCTAAACACAAGTTAGAACTTTTTCAATGTGTTGTAAGGGCAAAAACAAGATGGAAAATTTCTCTGTATAGAAAAGAATACTTATCTGAGTGGAGCTTTGGATGATGTCAGAATCAGCTTAATTTGCCAAGATTTTGTGCACAAACAAGGAATTTGACTATGATTTCAAGCACTCACATAATGACATTAAGTTTAAATATATAAACACTAGAGGAAATGAAATAAAGATAAAAAATAATAATATGTACATACATGATGTGTATGCACACCCATTTTAAAGCCCAAAGTTACTTTTAAGTTGATCATAACTTCTGAAACCAAAATATATCTTATTGAACAACAAAAAAAGAATTTTTATAATATACCTCTCTTAAATGTACCTTTTAATTATGCACTTTCAACTCCATGCTATGGTCATTTGTAAGGATCATTCAACTCCAACCTGAGAATTTGACCTCTATCAAACTTCATCAAGCTGTGGTTCAATGTGTCTACCAGCATTGTATCTGGCAACTTTCACTCAGTATACTGACTAATGCGCCAGCTGTCTCACATTGCAATTGCTCCACTTGTGCTTTACTACATGTGCTAGCTCCCTGCAAATCCTACACATTGCTGGTCTGCATGTGCATCAAAATGTATTTAGTCAGACTCTCTGCTTAACTGATTTTGTCCAGAAATTTGGTTTTTTTATGCAGCTTGATCCACTTTGTACTTCTCAAGTATCTAACAATATGCAGAATCATCTTGCTCTTTTAAACACATAAACACATTTCACTCTTGTTTGTGTGTGTGCTAGTTTATGTCATGGAATTGTGAATAGTTTGCAATGGTGATAAAAGTAGTAACTTCATAGCACTTACTGCCCAAGTGCTGCAAGGGGCAGGCTGCGGCAACCCCAGTCAGATACCAGACACCCCCACAAAGTAGCCATACGGCGGCCATGGATGCAGGTTGGGACCAAAGCCCAGGTGCAGCAGCGTCTAGGGCAGAGAGGCACAAGGTTACCAAACCCCCCCTTCCCAAACAAGTACCCCAAACCAGGCAGGCAATAGAAAGACCAAGGAGTCTAAACACCACCCTTAGGCAGTGACTGACACAAAATCAAACCCAACTCTCCCATGCCACCACACCCCGAGTGTACCAAGCTGCTACCCACATGCCCACCCACCAGGCCAGGGACATCCAGAATGCACCCCCTCAGCTGGTGCACATAGCTAATACAGACCCCTTTCCACTTGGGGACCCAGCCACAAGCAGAGTGCCCTGCAACCCACCCCCACCCCCATATCTCAGCTACCAGCCACTGCTGCACAACCACTCCACCACCAACGCCCATCCCCACCATCCAGGTGCCAAGGTCCGTACCTACTAGTTTTTTTTTTCTCTAGTAACCCACTTTTGAATACTTCTCACTCTTAGCATGGAAGAAGCAGAGTTGGGGGAAAGATATATGTGACAGAGTTAACTGCACCTTTTGCCTTGAAACTAGAAAATCAATCAAATGTAAATCCCAATTCAACAAAAAAATAAATTTAGCCATTTGAAAATAGTTAATAAGTTTTTCTTATTTTGAGTAATTGGCCTATCTCTAAAATCATGACAGTTTTAGCCCAAGCAACGGTTGATTTTGGTGCATGGAAAGTCTTCAGTTTTTCAATGAGACCGAAATCATGCAATCAAAAGTCATGCAAGTCAAAATGCATGGCCTAAGTCACACTCTTCAGCATCACTACAGTGCAAATAATATATTATTTCCAGTGCCAGGGAGAGAGTTGTTCCTGTTATTTCTGTGACAGCACAGACTTAAGGTTGAGGAGATCTATAATAATAATAATTAAAGTTGCAAGCAGCATTGTAGGACCTCGCAGCTCAGCACCACTTGGCCTGTGCAGTGACCATGGCAGCCTGGCATCGCTGCCTCCATGGCAGAGATGAGACTGAGGCTCGATTCAACAACTCGCCACTAGGTGGCACTATGAGCACCCTGTCATACGTTTTTCGGTCATGCTGAGTTCTGCTCTGATGATAAGCATTCAAAATTTGGGGAAAATACGACCTTCCTGATGGAAGCTGCACTCACTTGGTTGTTAGTAGACGGTGGTAAAGTGATGTCATCAATTGACTGTGATGATCTTAGCATTTGACCATTAAATATTGTTTGGGGCCCAATGTGGATCAATCCCAGAAGGTTTGGTGTTTCTGCGACATTCCTTGTTAGTGCTATATTAATTTTGTCTTTTAGAGCGAGAAGTCATATTTTGAGGCTTGGCCACGCCCACATGCTTTGATGTAGCAAAAAGCTTTTGATAACTTTCGATCCCCAGTACCTTGAGAGTGCACTGAGCATTTTGATGTCTGAAGTGAAAAGCTGTAGGTGTTTGCTGAGATACAGAGGCTAGAAAAGGCAAAACCAGGGTCAAAATTGCAAGTTCAATCCAAAATGGCTGAATTCCTGTCTGGTTTGGAGAAAGGCTCCGAGAGACTTTTTTGTAGGCCCTGAGAAGTTACATATGTGTAAGGTTAAGGTAAGGTAAGTTTATTTATATAGCGCTTTTCAGCAACGAGACACTCAAAGCGCTGTACATACAATTACATTACAATCACAAAGCAAATAAACACAGATACAGACACAGAAAAACAAATCAAATGATAAAATCAAACAACAGAGGTAATTTAAAAAAGTAAAATAAAATAAAGAAAATAGAATGATGGACAAGGAAATGAAAGGAAGATTGGACTGAAAACACAACTAATCATGCCTAGATGGTACAGTCAAAGGCCACTCTAAAAAAATAAGTTTTTAATCTTGATTTGAAGCAACCTAGGGTTTCGGCACTTTTACAGTTTTCTGGCAGTTTATTCCAGATTAGTGGAGCATAAAAACTAAAAGCTGCTTCTCCATGTTTGGTTCTGGTTTTGGGTATGCAGAGTAGATTTGAGCCAGAAGACATGAGAGGTCTGGCTGGTTGATACACTGACAAAAAGTCTGTAATGTATTTTGGTGCTAAGCCATTCCGTGATTTATAGACTAACATAAGTATTTTAAACTCTATTCTCTGAGCTACAGGGAGCCAGTGTAGGGACTTTAGAACTGGGGTGATGTGCTCCACTTTGTTAGTTCTAGTGAGGACGCGGGCAACAGCATTCTGGATCAACTGCAGCTGTCTGATCGACCTTTTAGGCAGGCCTATGAAGACACCGTTACAGTAATCAATTCTACTAAAGATGAACGCATTAATTAGTTTTTCAAGGTCCTGCTGAGACATTAGTCCTTTAATCCTGGAGATGTTCTTTAGGTGATAGAAGGCCAACCTTGTTACTGTCTTTATGTGCCTCTGAAGGTTCAGGTCTGAGTCCATCACTACACCCAGGTTTCGAGCCTGACTGGTGGTTTCTAGCTGTATTAACTGAAGCTGTGTGCTAACTTTAAACGCTCTTCCTTTGGTCCAAAGATTATTACTTCAGTTTGGTTTTGATTCAGCTGAAGAACATTTAGGCCTATCCATGCATTGATTTCTTCTAAGCATTTACCCAGTGCTTGAATGGGTTCATAGTCACCTGGTGACATCGTAACTTATAGCTGTGTCGTCTGCATAGTTATGATAACTTACGTTGTTGTTTATTAAAATCTGAGTAAGGGGGAGCATGTAGATGTTGAATAGGAGGGGCCCTAAGATGGACCCTTGGGGAAGGCCACATGTGATTTTTGTGCTCTCTGATGTAAAGTTCCCTACTGACACAAACAATTCCTGTCCTTCAAGTAGGATTTAAACCAGTTGAGTGCTGTACCAGAAAGGCCGACCCAGTTTTCCAGGCGCTCTAATAAAATGGAGTGATCAACAGTGTCGAATGCTGCACTAAGGTCCAATAATACCAGCACTGTGGTTCTTCCACAGTCTGCATTTATACGGATGTCATTGAACACCTTGACAAGAGCAGTCTCTGTACTGTGGTGAGCAGGAAGCCTGACTGGAAGACATCGAAGCGGTTGGTCATTGTTAGGAAGTTGTTTAACTGTTGAAACACAGTTTTTTCAATTATCTTACTGATGAAGGGGAGGTTTGATATAGGCCTCTAGTTCTGTAGCAGCAGCAGCTTGTCCAAGTTGATCTTTTTCAATAGAGGTTTGATGCTGTTATTAGGGCCTGGGGGAAAACACCTGACAAAAGGGACGTGTTTATTATTTGTGTTAAATCAGATGATATTACAGGCAAAGCTTTCTGAAGGAAAGCTGTGGGTAAAAGATCGAGACAGCAGGAAGAAGAGCTTAGTTGCTGTACGATTTCTTCTAAGTTTTTGCTGTTTATTTTGTGAAATTAGGACATTTTGTCAAAATCAGTTCTAGTTGGAGACAACATTGGTCCTGGAGTTGATGTGGATGTGCTGACTGCCCCTCTGATCTTTTGGGTATTTTCAGTGAAGAAGTTAACAAATTCATTGCAGGCCCTGGTAGAGTGGAGTTCAGATGCTACAGTTACAGGAGGGTTTGTTAACCTGTCAACCGTGGCAAATAATGCACCAGCATTGTTAATGTTTTTGCTGATGATCTCAGAAAAGAAAGATTCCCTTGCATTTTTCAGTTGTAGGTTATATCTGTATAGTCTTTTTTTCACTTCTGACTGGAGGAGCACTTCTCCATGGAGACATTTTCTTCCCAGAAATGACTTTCACTTTAATTGGAGCAATTGAATCAATGATGTCCGAGATTTTAGAATGAAAGTTATCTACCAGTTCATCTACAGTGTTACAGGGCAAAGTGGAGGTAGAAGAGTAAATCTGGTTAAAGGTTTCAGCAGCACCGTCCTTAAAGATGCGTTTTCTTATCATGTCTCTTTAACAAACTGAGTCATTGCAGATGATGCTTTCAAAAATAACAGAAAAGTGGTCAGATACAGCAACATCAGTCACAGACACCTTGGAAATGTTTAGACCCTTAGTGATGATCAAGTCCAAAATATGTCCCTGTTTGTGCGTTTGCTGTTTAACATGTGTTAACATTTCTAAGAGTGTCACATAGATCTATTGGACTTCTGTCTTCAGGATTGTCCATGTGAATGTTGAAGTCTCCCACAATAATTAAACAGTCATAATCAACACATCTCACAGATAAAAGCTCATTAAAATCACTGATAAAGTTTGTTTTGGACTTAGGAGGCCTGTAAATATTCAAGAACATGGTTCGGACCGGTCTCTTTACCTGGAGAGCCAAATATTCAAAAGAGTCAAATTTGCCCAGAAATACTTTTTCACACTCTAATAAATCTTTAAACAAAGTGGCCCCTCCACCTTTTCTTTGCTGTCTCTCACAAAGAAAATTGTATTTCGGAGGCGTTGACTCTATCAGAATGGGAGCTTCATTAAATTTATGTAACCATGTTTCTGTTAAAAACAGAACATCACGATTGTGGTCAGTAATGAAGTCATTGATTAAAAATGATTTTCCTGACAGAGATCTAATGTTCAGTAAAGCCAGTTTATATGACTTAGTTGCTGATATTAACTCTGTGTCTGGTTGTACCTGACAGTTTATGGCTTTTGTTGATTGTTTATTACTGTCTCTTGTCCTTTTAGCTTTGTTCTTTCTGTCACGAATAAGCACAGAGATTTTACAACTATCTCCTATTAGGGGCCCAAGTTTTTCCTGGACATGCTCATTTCTGATAGAGTTACCACTGGGGCCCAGACTGTATCACAGAGAACCACTTATTAATCATGAGAAGTCTGGAAAAAATCTCATCTCCACAGAAAATCGGTGCAAAGGGTCCGCTGAGAAACACCTTGATGTTGAGACCTCCAACAATATTCAGAAGACAAGTGAAATCCTTCTGATTTTTTCTTAGCCACGTCATCCATGGCTCCACAGTGTATAATAAGGTTTTCTAGGGACGGGCGCTTTTCTATGATTGCTAGAATATTCTCTGAGATATTGGACACCACGTTACTGGCACCAATCAGAACTTCTGTGTTTTTCTTGTTGCAGAAGTTTTTAATCCCATCCACAGCTGTGTTGCCCACTATTAGGGTTCTTGGTCTGGTGGGGCGCTTTTTCTCTGGCAGCTTAGGAGAAGACTGTTTAGAATGAAGGTTGTTCTCAACCCTTTTAATGTTCTCAGAAGATGGATCATCTTCCTGGTTTTCATTCTGTAGTGGAGCAAATCTGTTTTGGAGGAGAACTCCATTATTTCCAGCTGTCTCACTCCTATCAGTTGTGACAGCAGCTCGCTGTCAAAGACTCCTTTTCCCAGGGGAAACGGGGACATTTCTCTATAATTCTGGCCATTCTAATTTATTTAATTGCTGAGATCTTCCAGTGAGTCGTCCACCTTGATTTTTTGGGCATGCCCAAAACATGCCAGGAGGGTCTGCCGGTAGGTTTATTCTCAGTGTTCTGATTGCCGGCTGAGTTGTTGAGCTGGCTGTCACTGTTTGAGATCACAGGCAGAGTTGAATCATCATTGTACCCCATATTCACCTCCACATTCACTTCTAGTCGGTGGATTTCCATCTCCAAAACAGACAATTTCTGTAAACGTTTGTCGAAGTCCTCTGTGGTGAAGGGATGCATTTTGTGCTGATTAGCTGGCGTGAAATTGTCCTGCTTTCGAGTTCGATTATATAAAAACATCAAAGTCCTTTAAAAAAAAAACATTTAAATAATAATAATAATCCTTGGGAGTCGCTGGTAAGAAGTTGTTTTAGTCCAATATTTCTGTAATTTTGGCTAAGAGATAAAAAGTTAGGAGTAAAAGAATGCAAGCAAGCAGGGAGCTTAGGAGAAAAGCGTCTGAGCAGGCAGAGAGGCAGAAGCATGTACCAATTTTCGTAATCATTGGTCAAAGCATGGCCTAGGGCAGATTTTTTAAGCTTTTCTGGGGGGTGCTGTGGAAGAATTAGGCTATGCCCACCAAATATCTCATCAGATCTCTTTTGGGAACTGGACTTGGATCAATCATATTCAATTTGGTGCAGTTCAGATGATATATGTGAAAATTAGAGCCAAATATATGGCCATTGCGTGACATCAAACTTCGCCGCGTCACCACGACCACACCCTTTTATGAAAAGTGACTGTGCTTCAAATGAAGTTAGACCCACTAGTTATTAGTCAGCTCACACAGTTTGGAGCAGATTGAGTGTAGACAGCCATATAGCGACCTTTCCCAATAAAAAAAAAGTGACATCCTGGTCTGAAGGAGCGGGGCTTAGATGATGTCAGCATATGACCCCATAGGATCGTCGGGAACCCAAAGGTCATCCTTCATGCCAACTTTGGCAAGGCGAGGCAAGTTTATTTATATAGCACATTTCAGTAGCATTGCAGTTGTGGGCTGCATGGTGTCGCAGTTGGTAGCACTGTTGCCTTGCAGCAAGAAGGTACTGGTTTCGATTCCCGGCTGGGGTTCTCTCTCCATGGAGTTTGCATGTTCTCCCCATGCATGAGTGGGTTCTCACTGGGTACTCTGGCTTCCTCCCAGAGTCCAAAGACATGCCTGTGAGGTTAATTGGTCACTCTAAATTGCCCTTAGGTGTATGAATGAGTGTGTGCATGGTTGTTTGTGTGTTGCCCTGCGATGGACTGGCGACCTGTCCAAGGTGTACGCTGCCTCTCACTCTGGAGATAGGTACCAGCTTCCCTGCGACCCACTATGGAATAAGCGGTAGAAAATGACTGACTGACATTGCAGTTGCATTAAGGTAATTAAATAATTAAGAAAAATAATAAAAAAAATAAATTAAATAAAAACTTAATGATAGAATTATTGAAAAGAAAATGAAAGGGAAGTTGGACTGAAAACTTAACTAATAATGTTTAAATAACACAGTCAAAGGCCACTCTAATTACTATCTGGATTTATCTATTCCAGGTTAGTGGAGCATAAGAACTAAAAGCTGCTTCTCCATGTTTAGTTCTGGTTTTGGGTATGCAGAGTAGATTTGATCCAGAAGACCTGGGGACAAGCGGAAGACGACAAGTACTTTAATATTTTATCAAATAATATTTTGGTCTGTTACGGGTCGTCCTGTGAATACCAGCCCAATAAGGCGGTGGTATTAGGACAAAATTGAAAGGGAGGAGCCAAGCTCTGACATTACTGAACAGCAAAACTCTGCACACACATGGAATGAATTCACAAAATTTCTTAAAATACAAGAATTTATTAACAAAAATAAGTCAACTCAAAGTCAAACATATTTCAATCAACAAACTCTTTACTATGCTAAAACAATCCAACTAAACTACCAAGCAGAATTAAAGAATAATGAAGACTAATGGACTATGTACAATATAAACAAGCTGATTAAAGATGATTAAAATCATGACCAAAAGAGTGATGCAACATTACCATGCAATGTTTATGTTTGAGAACCAAAGATTATCTTGAAGAATCTGGAAGTGAATTAAGTTAGTCTTGGAACTAACTTAGGCAATATTTGGCATACCTTAAGACAACCATTCACAATGCAAAATCAGATAAAATATTATTTAAAAAAAATATTATTTTAAAGAATAATTTGCTGAAAAAAACCAACCTTCTGGATGACCAATTCTCAACAGTGTTTAATTAGCTGCCTTTATTTATTAAAATAATATTTAAATAAATATTATTAAGGAAATAGTTAAATAATATTTAAGGAAATATTATTTTGAATAAAAACCAAATCTTTCTGGAGAAATGGGGCTTAATGGTGTTTACTGAAATGGGGCTTAATGGTGTTTACGTAGTTTTCAAGTTTAGTAAAATAATATTTAGGGAAATATTATTTTCCAGATTGAAAACTAACAACCTTTTTGGGTAAATGATCTTAGCAAGCGAGCATGTGTCCTTAGCTGTTAGCAGTTGGAGCTAACAAAAGAAGCTTATAGCTTATCATCAGAACCAAACATATACCTTTAAAATACTATTAATAAAAGGGTTAAAATGCATATGCATGGACGGCACGTTATGGCCAATCTTCTGTGTTTAAAATACCCTTTAAATAAAGTTTGTCTTAACTTAAAAAAAAACACAAACACAGAACACACAAACGAAGCACATGTGCTGAGCAGATAATCTGCTAGCACTAAGATGGCTGTTTTCAACATAAACAAAACCAAACGTCATAAAATGAAAAGTTTTTAGATTATTTCATTCTAAACTACTTCGTTCTGCCCATAACACAACCTCTTATGTGAACCGTGGTGAGGAAAAGTTGTCTGGGGCAACGAAGTTGAAGAAAGCATCCACAGTGAACAAAAGGTTAACTTGCTAACCTCTGTAGCTGTGGGGTGGGGCGGCTCGTTCTGTCGGCCTGCCAAACTGCACGTTACAGCTGTTGCCACGGTGATGCGGTCCCGTTGTCCTTCCTTCAGACCGGGAAAACTAGTCCACCCAGCGTCGTAGAGACAGGGTCTCTGCTGGGAACTCTCTGGAACACAGTTTGATTCTGTAGACCTCAGAGAGAAAAGTCAAGCCACACTTATACCTTAAGTACCCCTGTTCATGAATGAATACCAGATACACAAGCAGCAATTCATTCCTACTTAACTTAGTGCATATGATCGCATGATCGTATGACACTCTTGGATCCAGTTTGAAGAGTTATGTCTGTTTGCCAGCAAAGAGACATTAACGTGCTGTGTCCCTCCATCCAAGTTCGCTGGGGACCTGCGTGGAAGAGGTCTGTTTGTTGCAAAAGTTTACTCTATCAGAATGGGATCTTCATTAAATTCATGTAACCATGTTTCTGTTAAAAACATAACATCAAGATTATGGTCAGTAATGAAGTCATTGATTAAAAATTATTTTCCTGACAGAGATGTGTTCAATAAAGCCAGTTAACATGACTTCGTGGCTGATATTTACTTTGTGTCTGGTTGTACCTGACAGTTTAGGCTTTAAAGTTTGATTGTTTATTAATGTCTCTTATCACTTTTGCTTTGTTCTTGCTGTCACATAGAAGCACAGGTATTATACAACTATCTCCTATTAGGGGCCAAGTTTTTCACAGAAATATGATAGAGTTACCACTGGGGCCCAGACTGTACCACAGAGAAGAGATTTGATGATCCTGATTTGAAGGAGATAGATTAGGAGGTGGTGAGGCTTTGTGGCTTTTGGAAGATGCAAAGAGGATTGGGTGGCGGATGAAGGTGGAGACCTCGGCGGCCCGATCCCCGGATGCTTAGGCTGGCTCTAGGGACGTGGAATGTCACCTCGCTGGGAGGTAAGGAGCCTAAGCTGGTGCGGGAGGTCGAGAGATATCGACCAGAAATAGTCGGGCTCACCTCCACGCACAGCTTGGGCTCTGGAACCCATCTCCTCGAGAGGGGCTGGACTCTCTTCTACTCTGGAGTGGCCCACGAGGAGAGGCGGCGGGCCGGGTTGGGTTTGCTTGTCGCCCCCCAGCTCAGCTGTTTCGTGTTGGGGTTTACCCCAGTGGATGAGAGGGTCTCATCCCTGCGCCTTCGGGTTGGGGAGAGGTCTCTGACTATCATTTCAGCCTACGGGCCGAGTGGTAGTGCGGAGTATCATCGTATCATCAGACCTTCAGCTGCATGTTTTGGACACTCGGGTGAAGAGAGGGGCTGAGCTGTCCACTGATCACCACCTGGTGGTGAGTTGGATCCGCTGGGGGAGGAGAAAGCCGGACAGACTTGACAGGCCCAAGCGCATAGTGAGGGTCTGCTGGGAATGTCTGGCGGAACCCTTGGCCAGGGATGTATTCAACTCTCACCTCCGGGAGAGCTTTGACCAGATTCCGAGGGATGTTGGAGACATAGAGTCTGAGTGGACCATGTTCTCCGCATCTATTGTCGATGCTGCTGCCCGTAGTTGCGGCCGTAAGGTCTGCGGTGCCTGTCACGGCGGCAATCCCCGAACCCGGTGGTGGACACCGGCAGTAAGGGACGCTGTCAAGCTGAAGAAGGAGTCCTATCGGCTGTGGTTGGCTTGTGGGACTCCTGAGGCGGCTGACGGGTACCGTGGGGCCAAGCGTGCCGTGGCCCGGGTGGTGGCAGAGGCAAAAACTCAGACCTGGGAGTTCAATGAGGCCATGGAGAAGGACTACCGGTTGGCCCCGAAGCGATTCTGGCAAACCGTCCGGCGCATCAGGAGGGGGAAGCAGTGCTGCGCCAACACTGTTTACAGTGGAGGTGGGGAGCTGCTGACCTCGACTGGGGACATTATCGGCCGGTGGAAGGAGTACTTCGAGGATCTCCTCAATCCTGCCAACACGCATTCCCTGGTGGAAACAGAGGGTGGGGACTCGAGGCTGGACTCTTTCATCACCCAGGCTGAAGTCACCGAGGTGGTTAAAAAGCTTTGGGGTTGGATGAGATCCGCCCTGAGTACCTCAAGTCTTTGGATGTTGTGGGGCTGACATGGTTGACACGCCTCTTCAACATTGCGTTGCGGACGGGGACAGTGCCTCTGGATTGGCAGACTGGGGTGCTGGTCCCCCTACATAAGAAGGGTGACCGGAGGTTGTGTTCCAACTACAGGGGGATCACACTCCTCAGCCTCCCTGGTAAGGCCTACGCCAGTGTATTGGAGAGGAGAGTCCTGCCGATAGTCGAACCCTGGCTTCAGGAGGAGCAGTGTGGTTTTCGTCCAGTGGAACACTGGACCAGCTCTATACCCTCTACAGGGTACTCGAGGGTTCAGAGGAGTTTGCCCAACTGGTCCACATGTGTTTTGTGGACCTGGAGAAAGCATTCGACTGTGTCCCTCGTGATGCCCTGTGGGGGGTGCTCCAGGAGTATGGAATCGGGAGCCCTTTACTAGGGGCCATCCGATCTCTGTACAAGCAGAGCAGGAGTTTGGTTCGCATTACCGGCACTAAATCAGACCTGTTCCCGGTGCATGTTGGACTCCAGAAGGGCTGCCCTTTGTCACCGGTCCTGTTCATAACATTTATGGACAGGATGTCTAGGCGCAGCCAAGGGCCGGAGGGGGTCTGGTTTGGGGACCAGAGGATTTCGTCTCTTCTTTTTGCAGATGACGTGGTCCTACTGGCCCCCTCTAGCCAAGACCTACAACATGCACTGGGGCGGCTCTCAGCCGAGTGTGAAGTGGCTGGGATGAAGATCAGCTGCTCCAAGTCCGAGGCCATGGTTCTCGACCGGAAAAGGTGGCTTGTTCTCTTCAGGATGGAGGGGAGTTCCTGCCTAAAGTGGAGGAGTTCAAGTATCTCGGGGTCTTGTTCACGAGTGAGCGAAGAATGGAGCGGGAGACCGACAGACGGATAGGTGCGGCTGCCGCAGTTATGGGGGCACTGTGCCGGTCCGTTGTGGTGAAGAGAAAGCTGAGCCGAAAAGCGACTCTCTTGATTTACCGGTCGGTCTATGTTCCTACCCTCAACCTATGGCCATGAACTTTGGGTCATGACCGAAAGAACGAGATCCCGGATACAAGCGGCAGAAATGAGCTTCCTCCATAGGGTGGCCAGGCACTCCCTTAGAGATAGGGTGAGGAGCTCGGCCATCCGGGAGGGGCTCGGAGTAGAGCCGCTGCTCCTCCACATCGAGAGGAGCCAGTTGAGGTGGCTCGGGCATCTATACCGGATGCCTCCTGGACGCCTTCCTCTGGAGGTGTTCCAGGCACGTCCCACCGGGAGGAGGCCCAGGGGACGACCCAGGACACGCTGGAGGGACTGTCTGTCGGCTGGCCTGGGAACGCCTTGGGCTCCCCCCGGAAGAGCTGGAGGAGGTGTCTGGGGAGAGAGGACGTCTGGGCGTCTCTGCTGAGTCTGCTGTCCCTGCGAGCCGGTCCCGGATAAAGCGGAAGACGATGAGTACGAGTACGAGATTAGGAGGTGGTGGGGCTCTGCGGCTTTTGGAAGATGTTGGTTTAGTTGCAGGAGGAGTTCTTTAAAGTTCAAGTAAAAGTGAAAAACAGCCAAAAATTACCCTTTGATCCAAAATGGCCAACTTCCTGTGCATTTTAGGGCATAACCCCAACAGACTTTTTTTTCTTGGTTTGAGGAGTTCTACCAGTGTGCCAAATTTCAGATCTCTACAACTTACGTTTTGACCTATCTCACGTTTGGGGGCGTGGCTAAAATGATTGGTCACGCCCACTGATGACAACATTAAAGAACAAAAATATTTGTTAGGGGAACATTTTGGGTAAAGTTGTGTACATTTTGGGGCATGGCAAAGTCCCCAAATTGCTCTGAAAACACGGCACTGAAAGAAGTTAAGCGATTATAAAAGGCCCTTGCAGCATTCTTTTTTCCAAAAAACTCAGACACTTCACAGGAGTCAAACAAAATCACAAGATCAAAACACTTAAGTACAGTTAAGTCATAAAAGCAATACACTTAAATACATTACACTCGACATTACCAAACACAGGATAAGAATAAGACAGGACTAAAAAAAATCACACATTAAAAGGAGTTGTAAAACGTGGGTTTTAAGATACGATTTTAATATGGATAGGTCTGTACAGTCACAGATGTGTTTAGGGAGAGTGTTCCAGAGTGTGGGAGCAGCAGTGGATAAAGTTCTGTCTGTCAGAGTTTCGTGGGTAAAAAGAAAAACTTTGAATCCTTGGGATCCAAGCATTGATACTGGCCTGAACCACATTGCAGAGCAGAGAACAAAGGGGCTGGTCAAACAACACTTTCAGTATTTAAAGGGTTAATGTTCCTGGTAATGTGAGCTTTTTCCAGTTCTGTCTTTGTTTCCGTTTCCTCTGGTTTTACTAACCTAAATCTACACACGTCAGCATTGCTTCCAGAGATGTGCTAGATTGTGGTTTAATTTTTCTGGCTTCTAGTTCAAACCATATGCATTGTCCCTTGTCTGCCATCTTCTTGCTCCTCAATAAATGCACTATTATGGGGTTAAATGGCTACAGACCTGTCACCCTGATGTATGTGGTCATGAAATCCTTTGAGCAACTGGTGTTGAAGCATCTAAAGGGCATCACAGGCTCCCCTGAAGTTGGGCAAACAGGTCAGGAGATGATGCAGTCAACTTGGGACCACACCTTATCCCTCACCACCATGACCACGCAGGGATGGACATAAGGAGAACTACCCCAATACTGCCTTCCCTCTCAATCCTCAACAACACTGTGTCTACTGTGGATCACTTGGAGTTCCTAGGAACCACCCTCTCTCGGGACCTGAGCTGATCCTCACACATAGACACTGTTCGGCAGAAGGCCCAACAGAGACTTTATTTCCTGCAGCTACTCAAGAAGTACAACTTACCACAGGAACTGCTGCTCGTCTTCTACACTCAGTGTGCCCTGTGTGGTTTGTTTCATGCACAAAACAGGTCCAGACATCAACAAACAATCAGGTCTGCAAAGAGGACCATTAGGCCTAACCTTCCCTCCATCCTTGTACAGGTCTAGGGTCAGGAAAAGGCAGCTAACATCTCTATAGACCCCACACATCCCGGACACCAATAGAACACTATTTGCAAAAACCAGCAGCCACAGAGACAGTTTCTCCCCCCAGGCTATCTCTCTGATGAACTCAAATTGCCTTTTTCTGAACACCTTGAACATGCCATAATAATTTGAATACCCGTATGCTTCCTAATAGCATAGCTATTTAAAATTCTCGGTTTTCTGTCTGAGAGTTGTGCTTTAGAAGGCAGTTAAGGGTGTATCATGGATACGTGGATGCTGACAGCGATGGTTCTTTGTTTTTTAGTTTTGGAGCAGAATGGATGAGATCCTGTCGCATAAACATAAGAGACCATCAGTGCTGCGTCATGTTCCGCAAACAGCTTCCAGACAACAACATGGTAAGAAAATATTTTTGTCTGACTTGTGGTAGTCAAAAATGCACATCCATGGCAATTATACTATACCAAATGTTGACTTCAGATCAGTCTAATTCTGAATTTTAGTGTAGTCTTACAAAAGTTTGGCAATTTTAAAATTAAAGATTTATTTTATCTATTAAAGATTATATTTTTATCCTTTTTTTTACCAATGAACAAGCTACATGCACTGACTTTCTATGTACCTTATAACTCAAAGTATAACAAAGTTAATTTCTGCCCTATCATACAGACAGTAAAGGATCTAGTTTTCTTTGTAAAGAGGAGGTGGATACATGTCATCTTCCCTGGTCAAATTCCACTCTGATGCTGTCAACAAGCCCAAGCCTTTATTTTCTGTCATCGAGCAGCGACCATCCAAAGCAACCTTCAATCAAGACCAGGCTTAATAATTGGTAATTAAATGCAAACTTAATGAATTTACTACATCCATCATAAAAGAGCAAGATCACTTAGCGTCAGTGAAGACCATATATCGATATTCACATTGAAGTTTAATGTTTTTGTTAAGGTCAGTAAATAAAATCCAGATTTCCTTTTGGAAATTTTGAAAAAGTCACAATGCTGCAAAAGCAAAACTTACACAAGATGCAAAACAAAAGTTCTGCCTGAAACTTTTAGCAAAACGCTAGGCACAACTATTTACCCTGAACAAAAATAGAAATGCAACACTTTTGTTGCGCCTATTTTTCGTCACCTGAAACCAAAGATCTAGGACTTTTTCTATGTACACAAAAGGCCTATTTCTCTCAAGTGTTATTCACAAATCTGTGTAAATCTGTATTAATGAGCAGATAACCCATCTTGTGCTCACTAACACTAAGATGCTGTACTTAGCATCTTGATGGATGCTGAGCATAACATCCATCAAGAGCTTCTTGTCCATCTCTGATAGTCGTAGGGTGTATCAGAGAGTAGAGAGAGCAGGTGGATCGATTTTTGGCAAGGTGTAGTAGCAATCATCTCATCTGGAATATAAAAATAACAAAGGAGAGAATTGTAGATTTCTTGAGAAATGGGAATAGGTCAACCATTAATTCCATCATGGGAGAAAAAAATCGAGGTAGTGGAGGAGTATAAATTTAATTCAATTCAATTTTATTTATATAGCGCCATTTCACAGCACATGTCGTCTCAAGGCACTTCACAAAGTCAATTCAAATGAATCATACAGATTTCAAGTCAGGTACATACATTCCAGTTATTCCTAACTATCAAACAGTGGAGTCGGATCCAGTTTATCATTGAAAATAATAAAAAGATTGCATCGAGTCAGTGACTTGCAGCATTCACTCCTCCTGGATGAGCATGTGGCGACAGTGGACAGTGACTTTGAAGAAACCCCTCATACTGAGCATGCATGTAGCGACAGTGGAGAGGAAAACTACCTTTTAACAGGAAGAAACCTCCAGCAGAACAAAGTTGTGTGAGCGGCCATCTGTGGCCATCTCTCAAACCCCTGTCGGTTGTGGCGACCAACTGGAGGTTTGAGAGAACAGAGCAGAGACAAAAAAAAGAACACAGAAGCACTAAGCCAGTATTTCTTTCAAAAGGACAGAAAAGTGAAACATTAATGGTTATAGATCCTTTAGATGCATAAATGTTAGTGCCCCCTGTACATTAGTTCCTTACTCCATTCCCCTTTACTCAGTCCCTCTGTTTTTCAAACACCCAACGTCTTTCTAGGGAAACAGGCTTTTGCTCCAATGCTCCAATCCAGAATTGCTCCACATCTGTGTCATGCCGATAACATAAGAGCTACACAGACATTGAAATTGCAAGAGACATGTGACATTAATTTTTTGCTTTTACTGCCAATGACCTGGTGGGACTTAACCTATTTATATGTCTACAGATATTTTATACAGCTTATTTAAAATATGTTTATTTGATTTGTATTTAGTACTAGGTACTTGAAATTATGTATTGTTCATATTACTGTAGCATTGTATACTGCACATATAAGACATGATCCTTCTACAATAAATATTTTTTCTCCTATATAATAGTTATAATTATTATAATTTTCTCACACAAATATTTATTCATCTTACAAATAAGAAAATTTGTAATATATTTTTTTTCTGTGAGTTTGATCAGGATCTTAAAATTGTTTCTAAAAAGTCAAAAGTTGTAATATCCACGCATCTAACAACATACACATGGAACTATTCATTGTTCATCCTGCCTCTTTTGTGTGTATAATGATTGATTTCACATCAGTAATTGTTTCCAAGCAATAACTTGTAAACCCTTTTGAGAGTTGCTCTCTTTTGTTCTTAAGTGAATATGTGGACCCCTTCTCTGCTGAGATTTGTTTGAACTTTCAGACATTTTTAATTCAGGTGTGTTGGAGAAGGTATGCATCTATAAGCTGCACGGTAGTAGATCTGTAGGACTAGACTTGGGCACTGTGTCTACACCCTTCTTGTTTCTTTCTAGACTTCCAACTCACCAACACTTTTTCTTCTTTTTTCACTCATTTTATTTTATTTTTTTAAATGGTGGGCTCCCCTGCTGCCTTTTAATAATGTTTAGACCAGATTTGTGTATTTTCAATGAACCACTAATGTGTTTTCACATGGGGTGGATAGGTTTCATTAGTTGGTTCATGGGTGTGGTCATCAGAACATTTTGAAATGAATTTAATTACTTTACAGGCCTTTTCTGCTGTTTAACACCGAGAAAGACTAAAAACCTTTCTATTTCTCCTAGCATTCCAGAGGTGATGAGTGCACTGTTTGTAAGCGGTCTTTGCCGCTGGCCAGGCTGTGGATTGGTATTCGAAAATTTCTCCACTTTCCTAAAGTAAGTAGGCTCCCAAACAGTCTCCTAAACAGCACTTAATCAATCCAATTGTTAGACAACTGTAGGATGATAAATGTTGACGGTCCCAATCCACCTTAGATATTTTTCTGACTTATTGTTAGTTAGGATCTTAGGATAAATTAACTGAGATGGTTTCCGCTTACCAGATGTGTTGTGGAAACTAGTGAACACACCCGATGTGGTTGATGTTAGATTTACAGAGCACTTTTAGGCTGATTATTTACCACCATGTCATGGACTCTATAACTGCTGTTTTATAAACTAATGTGCTGAATTGTAATTCTGTCACCATTTCTTTTTGACTGTGTTTATACATCTGAAACTATGTTTTACTTGACTCCAAATGTAAAGAAACAGAAAAAGAGAGCGTTGATAAATGTAAAATCCTGTCATGTAATTAACATCTGTATATTGTTTAGGATGCTTCCCCATGTAATGTTTGTGTATTGGGTCAGAAGACGAAACATTTTAATTTAGCTATTGTGTAAGGATATGTTGAGTTATTTGTTCCGTCATTTTCTTTTTATAGTGTGCCATTTTGTTTTTACCTTTGATGTTGTTCTTGTCCATCTGTGACATTCAGAGCTGTTAAGAAATGTATTTGCTATTACATACCTGCCATAGCACTGTAAATGTGAGGCAAAGTGTCCTCTAAAAGCATTCATGCCACAGTTGTATTAAAATTGGGATGCTGATCAAGCCATTCTAATCAATGAATATACCTTCATCTGAACCATTTCATTGTAGTTCTGGCTGTATGCTTAGGTTTATTTTCCTGTTGGAAAGTGAATCTTTGCCCCGGTCTCAAGCTTTTTACAGCCCATGACATGTCCTAACAGTATCACCTAGTATTTATTTCAAACTTTCTCAAAACAGCCATTGTGGGTGTGTAATTAGTGTAATCTCTCAGTGCTGGTCTGAAGCTCAGATAACTGGAAGGTTGTGTCATGAAGAAGAGCATTCCACATACACCTTGGGATGACTGCCATACCAGATCAGTCAAGGCCTAAGTTAACAATGCGCCCCTCCAGTGCTTATTGATCAACAGGGTCCTGAAGGAAATAGGACTACTGTTGGCTAACAGCCAGCGAGAAGGATCAGAGGAAAGCATGTTGGGAGGCAATAAGAGAAGAGGAAAGGCAGGAGTGTAAAGGTTGGAGTAGGGACTTTGTATATATGGACAATGGTAGGTAAAGACAGAGAGCTGGCAAACATGATGGAGAGAAGTAAGGAAGATATTCTATGAGTGCAGGAGACCAAAGAGAAGGGAAGCAAGGCCGGGAGACTCGTTGGTGGTTTCAAACTGTTCCACCATGGTACAGGAACGAAAAGCAATAGAGTAGGTATATTCTTTTAAATGTTTTTTTGCTGCACTAGTGGTCTTATTTTATTATTTTTTGACACTAAGCAGATAGGAATTGATGGAGAGAGTGGGGGAAGTGTATGCAGAAAATGTCACAAGGGCTGGGTTTCGATCCTGCGACAGCCTGCATCGAGGACTAAGGCCACCATACATCAGTCGTGCACCCCTGCACCACCAGCGCCACACCCTTGGCAGAGATAATCTTGAAAGAACAATTTGGTAAAGCTGGAAAATAGAGTTTCAGACAAGATCATTATGTAGAAACTGGAAGTTGGGGGTCTGTTGTCGAATGTTATCGGTGCCCATATGCACATCAAGATGTCAGTTGGAAGAGAAAGAGGATATCTGAAGCAAACTAGGGGGGAAATATGTGAAAGAAGCAGATTTCAATGAACATGGTGAAGGAAACCAAGTTGACCAGGAGGTGCTTAGTAGGTATGGTGTAAAAGAGTGCAACACAGAAGGACAGATAGTGGTGGATTTTGCTAAGAGGATGAAAATCTTATATCCTGTAGATGTTAGGTTTTGGTTTTCATTTGTGTTCTCATCATCTCTTTGTTGTTTATTATGTTTCAAAAGATCATGCCTTATCCTGTGTTCATTATTAGATTGTTCCTTTGTGTTTAGTTTCTTAGTATTTTCCTGTGTTCTGTTCCTTGTGTATTCTAGTCAATTCTCTTATGTATTACGTATTTGTCTTTTCCCATTGGTTAACTGTTTCTTTCTGTCTTAGTTCCACTCCTCTGTGTTAATTAGTTACCCTTAGTCTTCCTGCCTACCTTCTGCCTCAGCTGCTGCGCACACAACAGCTTCCATTGTCCTTCTACATGCTTCCATCTGGATTTAAGTTCACTGTTGGCCAATGTTTTCCACCAGATCCTTCCATTCTGCTACCATTTACTCCGGTTCTCCATTTAATCTGCCTGTTTTGTGGTCATTGTTCTGTTCTCCATGTGCCACAACAGTTGTGAGTTTGTTTTGGTATTAATTAAATTCTCCTATTCAACATTATACTCTCTAGTTCCCAATCTGCACTTCTTCTAACATGACAGAAAATGGCTGTGATTAACATGTATTATAAGAAGAGGAAGGGATATAGGGTCACATTTAGTAATGGAAGAGGATCCACACAGGTGTATTATATCCTTTGTAGGAAATGCCACCTGATAGAAGTAGAGGATTGTAAAGTAGTAGCAAAGCAGCATAGAATGGTGGTGCGTAGGATAAAAGTGAAAACAAAGAAGAGAGAGAGCAAAGTCAGAGCCACGGATTAGATGGTTGAAACTGAAGTGTTGTAGAAAGTTCAGGGATGAGTTAAGGAAAGTTCTTGGGAGTGGTGAATTGCTACCAGAGGACTGAGAAAAGACAGCTAAGGTGGTAAGAGGAACTAGTTGGAATGTGTGTGGCATAACTACAGGCCAGACGAAAGAAGATGAAAAAAGTTGGAGGTGGAATGAGGAAGCAACCAGAGGAAAAAGGTAGCAAAGAAATAGTGGGACAGTCAGAGAGATGCAGCAAGTAGAGAGAGAGTGGTAGCAACGGCAAAGAAGAAGGCTTCTAGCTGTGAGAGCTGTAAGAGGGGTTAGAAAACAGTAAGAAAAGTGAAATGGATCTGTACTGATTAGCTAAACAAAGGGATAGAGCTAGAAGGACAATACAACTGTTTGGGTTTATATAAAATAGAGAAGGGAATGTGTTAGTGAATGAGCAGACTTTGGTGAGAAGGTGGAAGGAGAACTTTGAGAAGTTGATACATGAAGAGAAAGAAACATGAGAAATGAGACAGAGAGGAGGAGAGAGGAGCAGAGATGTTGAATAGAGAAAGTAAGGGAAATAGTAAGGATTTCGATAGGGCAGCTTTGAACAGGGTGACGTGTGAAACAGACATTTGGTCCACATGACACACCTGTAGAGGTATGGAGCCCCGGAGAGTGAGAACATGCTTGGAAAGTGTAGGAGGAGCATGCTGGGGCCCGTTTTTTTTTTTTTTTGAGAACAATGTAGGCGTACAGACTTATACAGGTCCTTCTCAAAATATTAGCATATTGTGATAAAGTTCATTATTTTCTATAATGTCATGATGAAAATTGAACATTCATATATTTTAGATTCATTGCACACTAACTGAAATATTTCAGGTCTTTTATTGTCTTAATACGGATGATTGCGGCATACAGCTCATGAAAACCCAAAATTCCTATCTCACAAAATTAGCATATTTCATCCGACCAATAAAAGAAAAGTGTTTTTAATACAAAAAACGTCAACCTTCAAATAATCATGTACAGTTATGCACTCAATACTTGGTTGGGAATCCTTTTGCAGAAATGACTGCTTCAATGCGGCGTGGCATGGAGGCAATCAGCCTGTGGCACTGCTGAGGTCTTATGGAGGCCCAGGATGCTTCGATAGCGGCCTTTAGCTCATCCAGAGTGTTGGGTCTTGAGTCTCTCAACGTTCTCTTCACAATATCCCACAGATTCTCTATGGGGTTCAGGTCAGGAGAGTTGGCAGGCCAATTGAGCACAGTGATACCATGGTCAGTAAACCATTTACCAGTGGTTTTGGCACTGTGAGCAGGTGCCAGGTCGTGCTGAAAAATGAAATATTCATCTCCATAAAGCTTTCCAGCAGATGGAAGCATGAAGTGCTCCAAAATCTCCTGATAGCTAGCTGCATTGACCCTGCCCTTGATAAAACACAGTGGACCAACACCAGCAGCTGACACGGCACCCCAGACCATCACTGACTGTGGGTACTTGACACTGGACTTCTGGCAATTTGCATTTCCTTCTCCCCAGTCTTCCTCCAGACTCTGGCACCTTGATTTCCGAATGACATGCAGAATTTGCTTTCATCCGAAAAAAGTACTTTGGACCACTGAGCAACAGTCCAGTGCTGCTTCTCTGTCGCCCAGGTCATGCGCTTCTGCCGCTGTTTCTGGTTCAAAAGTGGCTTGACCTGGGGAATGCGGCACCTGTAGCCCATTTCCTGCACACGCCTGTACACGGTGGCTCTGGATGTTTCTACTCCAGACTCAGTCCACTGCTTTCGCAGGTCCCCCAAGGTCTGGAATCGGCCCTTCTCCACAATCTTCCTCAGGGTCCGGTCCCCTCTTCTCGTTGTGCAGCGTTTTCTGTCACACTTTTTCCTTCCCACAGACTTCCCACTGAGGTGCCTTGATACAGCACTCTGGGAACAGCCTATTCGTTCAGAAATTTCTTTCTGTGTCCTACCCTCTTGCTTGAGGGTGTCAATAGTGGCCTTCTGGACAGCAGTCAGGTCGGCAGTCTTACCCATGATTGGGGTTTTGAGTGATGAACCAGGCTGGGAGTTTTAAAGGCCTCGGGAATCTTTTGCAGGTGTTTAGAGTTAACTCGTTGATTCAGATGATTAGGTTCAAAGCTTGTTTAGAGACCCTTTTAATGATATGCTAATTTTGTGAGATAGAAATTTTGGGTTTTCATGAGCTGTATGCCAAAATCATCCGTATTAAGACAATAAAAGACCTGAAATATTTCAGTTAGTGTGCAATGAATCTAAAATATATGAATGTTAAATTTTCATCATGACATTATGGAAAATGATGAACTTTATCACAATATGCTAATATTTTGAGAAGGACCTGTAATAGCTTCAGCCAGATTAAGTTGAAGAGTCACACGATGAAGCTCTGAAAGAGATTAGTTGAACGGGGGATAAGACGAGACATTCGGATCTGTGAGCTGGGGTTTGGTTTTATGCACAGAAAGGACACCAAGGATCAGTTCTTAGTCCCTTCTTGTTTGCAGTGATGATGGATAGGTGGATAGATGAGGTCAGACAGGAGGTTTCGTGGACCACAATTTTTGCTAATAACATTGTAATTTGTGATAAAAGTAGACATCAGGTGGGGGAGAACTTAGAGAGATAGATGTTTGTATTAGAGAGAAGAAGAATAAAATTCAGCAGAAGCAAGATAAGAATTAATGTGTGTAAATGAGGGGGAGACAGGTGTAAAGGTGAAACTGGAGAAAGAAACTACCTGGGGTCAAGCATTAAAAACAGCAACCAGTGTAAAATATAGGTGAAGAAGAGAATGGGCAGGGTGGAGTAGATGTAGACGAGTGATCTGTCACAGAGGGATAGCTCCAAGATTGAGAGTAAAAGCCTTTAATTCAATGCAATTCAGTTTATTTATATAGCACCAATTCACAACACATGTCTCAAGGCTCTTCACAACAGTCAGGTTCATACATTCCAATTAATCCTAACCATTGAACAGTGCAGTCAAAGTTAGTTATTTATTCAAATTGGATTAAAAAAAATTTCTGTCTAAGGAAACATAGCAGATTGCATCCAGTCAGTGACTTGCAGCATTCCCTCCTCCCGGATGAGCATGTAGAGACAGTGGACAGTCACTGGTGTTGACTTTGCAGCAATCCCTCATACTGAGCATGCATGTAGCGACAGTGGAGAGGAAAAACTCCCTTTTAACAGGAAGAAACCTCCAGCAGAACCAGAACCAGGCTCAGTGTGAGCGGCCATCTGCCACGACCGACTGGGGGTTTGAGAGAACAGAGCAGAGACACAAAGAGAACAAAGAAGCACTGATCCAGGAGTACTTTCTATGGGAAGGAAAAGTAAATGTTAATGGATGTAGCTCCTTTAGTCGTTTCACCTAGAAAGAAAGAACAGATCAACTCTGAGCCAGTTTTCAAGGTTACAGTCTGAAAGAGAGCACATAGAGTTAGTCACAGTAGAAGCTCAGTCAGTAGCCATGTCTAGGAGAGAGAAAGGGTTAAACAGTAAAAGACAGGGCCATGCGGATCATCTGTAGAGGGTGAGCATTAAGTTGTTGCCAGCAGAAGCTCGGACGATTTCCCTCTCCATAAAGGTGTCACAGGTAGACACAGAGCCAGGCCAGTTGTAGCTTCTAGGAAGAGAAAAGTTAAGACAGTAGTGAAAGTTGTTAAGGTACATGTTGGAGACAGTGGAGGTGCCCAAAAGACAGGAGGCTGAGCTGGAGGCGAATTTTTTTAGGGAGTGACCAGGGTTGATAGAATAAGATATGAGCAGATCAGAGGAACTAGAAGAATTGAAGAAAAAGTTAGAGAAAGGCAATGTTGAGATTGTATGGAGATGTTCAGAGAAGAGATAGTGGATACATTGGAAAGAGAATGGTGGAGATGGCGCTTGATGGTAGGAGAGAAAAGAAGACCCCAGAGAAGATTCATGAACATAGTGACATAGTGAAGGATGACATGGAGATGACTGGTATAACAGTGAAGAGAAAAAAGAAAAGGGTAAGATGGAGGCAGGTGATTTGCTGTGGCGAACCCTAAAGGGAGGAGCCAGAAGAAGAAGATGATTTTGGACCCACCTTCTTTCTATCAACATTTACCAGCATCTCTGTCCCTCCCAAAGATGAGCAATCTCCACAACATAATACTGCCAAGACCCTTTTTCACAGGCGATTTTCTGTGTTCAGTGTGATTTGCAGTGTTAGTTTTGTGCCACTCATGATTGTAGCAAATATGTAACTCTTCCTTTCAACACTGATTATCTTGAAGCCACATTTCCATTAAGGAACAGATGTGTTGAATACATGACTAATAGTTGTACTGTCAAAAGATTCTCAAGCTACTCCAGATGTACTATGGGGTAAAGGGGTGACATGTTTAAAGCTTTGTATATGTAGCTCTATAGCTGGGGAGGATTTTACAAATACAGCTCGAAAAAAAAAAAAGCTTAATATTTTTTGTCTTTCATTTTAAAAAGTGCAATAAATCATATAGATTCACTACACATAGAGTGAAACATTTCAATGATTTGTTTCTTGTCATTTTCATGATTATGGCTTGCAGATAATTTTATAAATTTGAATATTGTGAAAATATATGATACATGAAAGGTGGAAAGAAAAAGTGTGGTAGAAAAAGGTGCACCAGAAACAGGGATGACTGCAACCTTGAGAGAATTATCAAGTAAAATCCATTTAAGAATTTCAGGGAGCTTCACAAGGAGTGGACTGATTCTCTATTTCAAGTGCCTTGTCTGTGTTGAGGAAATAAAGTTTTTATAATTTCAAAGCAGTGTTGTTCTCATAACCTTAACCTCTTTTGTCCTTCAGGCACCTCCATTCTGAACACAGACAGAGTGACAAAAGCATTGCTCAGTGGAGGGTGCAGCACGATATTGTGCAGTACATGGAACGTCAGGTGAGATTTAATTCCAATACTCTTGAAGAAATTCACATCTTCTTGAATTTTCTTTATTTTGAGAAAAAAATGTCATGATGATATTGCATAATTTCTGCTTTTTTTAACTTAATTAAGAGAAAATATTTTTTTCTTTTGCATACATACTTAATTTAGGGCACGGTATACCCTGCTTGGTGATCTAGCCCTAGGGAGGTAAAGAGGGAGGGATTCCCACCTGAGTTCAGCTTAGTCTCTGTTTCCCAAAGCCAGGGTGACACATCCTCGAGAGCAAAAGGCTGCTGCCCTTTAGCAATGGGCAGTCTATTGCAGGGGTCAGTTTTGTAGAGACTTAGGACACAGTTCCCCCCCCCTTTCATCTTGAGAATCAGAGTACAATTTCAATTCAACTTAGTTTATTTAGAATAAAATAGAAGTAACCTTTATTATCTTTCAGTGGGGAGAATCAGCAACACAGTAACATGCAAGTTGAGAAATTCAGATTCACACAATAAAATATAGAATATTATTTATTCTATATATATTATTATACACTGCCCAAAAAAATAAAGGGAACACTTAAACAACACAATATAACTCCAAGTAAATCAAACTTCTGTGAAATCAAACTGTCCACTTAGGAAGCAACACTGATTGACAATCAATTTCACATGCTGTTGTGCAAATGGAAAAGACAACAGGGGGAAATCTTTGGCAATTAGCAAGACACACTCAATAAAGGAGTGGTTCTGCAGGTGGGGACCACAGACCACTTCTCAGTACCGATGCTTTTTGGTTGATGTTTTGGTCACTTTTGAATGTTGGTGGTGCTTTCACACTCATTGTAGCATGAGAAGGATTCTACAACCCACACAAGTGGCTCAGGTAGTGCAGCTTATCCAGGATGGGACATCAATGCGAGCTGTACCAAGAAGGTTTGCTGTGTCTGTCAGCGTAGTGTCCAGAGCCTGGAGGTGCTACCAGGAGAAAGGCCAGTACACCAGGAGACGTGGAGGAGGCTGTAGGAGGGCAACAACCCAGCAGCAGGACCGCTACCTCTGCCTTTGTGCAAGGAGGAACAGGAGGAGCTGTGCCAGAGCGCTGCAAAATGACCTCCAGCAGGCCACAAATGTGCATGTGTCTGCACAAACGGTTAGAAACCAACTCCATGAGGATGGTATGAGGGCCCGACGTACACAAATTGGGGTTGTGCTCACAGCCCAACACCGTGCAGGACGCTTGTCATTAGTCAGAGAACACCAGGATTGGCAAATTATCCACTGGTGCCCTGTGGTCTTCACAGATGAAAGCAGGTTCACACTGAGCACATGTGACAGACGTGACAGAGTCTGGAGACACTGTGGAGAGCGATATGCTGCCTGCAACATCTTTCAGCATGACCAGTTTGGCAGTGGGTCAGTAATGGTGTAGGGTGGCATTTCTTTGGAGGGCCGCACGGCCTCCATGTGCTCGCCAGAGGTAGCCTGACTGCCATTAGGTACCGAGATGAGATCCTCAGACCCCTTGTGAGACCATATGCTGGTGCGGTTGGCCCTGGGTTCCTCTTAATGCAGGACAATGCTAGACCTCATGTGCTAGATCTCATGTGGCTGGAGTGTGGATGGCTTCATCCTGCAAGATGAAGACATTGAAGCTATGGACTGGGCTGCCCGTTCCCCAGACCTGATCGAGGTCTGAGGTTGTGACCGATTGAGCACATCTGGGACATCATGTATCGCTCCATCCACCAACGTCACGTTGCACCACAGACTGTCCAGGAGTTGGCGGATGCTTTAGTCCAGGTCTGGGAGGTCTGGGATGGTCCCTCAGGAGACCATCCTCCGTCTCATCAGGAGCAGGCCCAGGTGTTGTAGGGAGGTCATACAGACACGTGGAGGCCACACACAATACTGAGCCTCATTTTGACTTGTTTTAAGGACATTACATCAAAGTTGAATCAGCCTGTAGTTGTTTCCGCTTTAACTTTGTCTGTGACTCCAAATCCAGGCCTCCATTGGTTAATAAATTTGATTTCCATTGAAGATTTTAGTGTGATTTTGTTGTCAGCACATTCAACGTTGTACAGAACAAAGTATTCAATCAGAATATTTCATTCATTCAGATCTAGGATGTGTTATTTGAGTGTTCCCTTTATTTTTTTGAGCAGTGTAGGTACAAATATAGAAACAGAAAGTAAGAGTAAGAGAATGTACAGAAAGAGCAGATTTACAGCATAAGTAAAATGTGCGTGCACTTATTCAAAAATAGTACACTCCAATTTACAGAAATATTTATATAGTACTCATTCACAACAAATGTTGTGTTAAGGCAATTTACACTAAAAGTCAATTCAATGCAGTCGTACAAAAAGACAGCAAGTCAATCAGAATCAGAATCAAAAAAGCTTTATTGCCAAGTAGGTTTTTGGACATACAAGGAATTTGTTTTGGCGTAGTTGGTGCAATACAGTACAAATTAAACAGTATTAACATATCTACAGTATAATATAAATATATGTGCACAGTTTTAAGTGAGTGAAAGTAAATGTAGAGCACTATAGGATGCCAGAGCAGTACAACAGTGCAGGTGATCATTGTGCAAGTAAAGCAGGAGTCCAAGCTGAGCGTTAATGTAACGCATAGAGTTACAGGTTACAGGTGTCCTGTCAGCAAAAAAGGGGGGTGTGTGGGGGAAAGGTAGAGTGTCAAGGTGGTTTCCGGGCTTTGTTAACCAGGCTGGTGGCAGATGGGAAAAAACTGTTCTTGTGGCATGAGGCTTTAGTCCGGATGGACCGCAGCCTCCTGCCAGAGGGGAGAGTTTCAAAGAGTCTGTGACCGGGGTGGGAGGGATCAGTCAGAATCTTCCCTGCTCGCTTCAGGGTCCTGGAGGTGTACAGTTCCTGGAGTGACAGTAGACTGCAGCCAATCACCTTCTCAGCAGACCGAATGACACGCTGCAGCCTGCCCTTATTCTTGGCTGTAGCAGCGGCGTACCAGATGGTGATGGAGGAGGTGAGGATGGACTCAATGATGGCTGTGTAGAAGTGCACCATCATAGTCTTTGGCAGGTTGAATTTCTTCAGCTGCCGCAGGAAGAACATCCTCTGCTGGGCTTTCTTGATGAGGGAGCTGGTGTTTGGCTCCCACTTGAGATCCTGGGAGATGATGGTTCCCAGGAAGCGGAAAGATTCCACAGTGTCAATTGTGGAGTCACAGAGGGTGATGGGGGCAGGTGGGACTGGGTTCTGCCTGAAGTCCACAACCATCTCTACTGTCTTTAGAGCGTTGAGCTCAAGGTTGTTCTGGCTGCACCAGTCCAACAGATGGTCCACCTCCCATCTGTACGCGGACTCGTCACCATCAGAGATGAGTCCGATCAGGGTGGTGTCGTCCGCAAACTTCAGAAGCTTGACAGACTGGTGACTGGAGGTGCAGCTGTTGGTGTACAGGGAGAAGAGCACAGGAGAGAGAACACAGCCTTGCGGGGAACCGGTGCTGATGGTCAGGGACTCAGAGACGTGCTTCCCCAGCCTCACGCGCTGCTTCCTGTCAGACAGGAAGTCTTGCAGGTGGAGTTGGGCACACTCAGCTGGGAGAGCTTCTCCTGTAGCAGAGCTGGGACGATGGTGTTGAAGGCAGAGCTGAAATCCACAAACAGGATCCTGGCGTAGGTTCCTGTGGAGTCCAGGTGCCAGAGGATGAAGTGAAGGGCTAGGTTGACTGCATCATCTACAGACCTGTTGGCTCTGTAGGCAAACTGCAGGGGATCCAGGAGGGGGTCGATGATGTCTTTTAGGTGTGAGAGCACAAGGCGCTCAAAGGACTTCATCACTACAGAGGTCAGGGCGACGGGTCTGAGGTCATTAAGCCCTGTGGTCCTTGGCTTCTTGGGAACAGGGACGATGGTGGAGGACTTGAACCAGGCTGGCACATGACATGTCTCCATTGAGGTGTTAAAAATGTCTGTGAAGACTGGAGACAGCTGATCAGCGCAGTGCTTCAAGCTGGCTGGTGAGACAGAATCCGGACCAGCAGCTTTCCGGGGGTTCTGTCTCCTGAAGAGTTTGTTGACGTCCCTCTCCTGGATGGAAAGAGCCGTCCTCGGCGTGGGTAGGGGGCTGGTGGGGGGGAACTTCAGGGTGGGGGTTGGTGTTGCCAAGGCCCCTCTTGAGGTTGGGGAGGTGGATTGTGGCTGCAGCTGTTGGGGGGTGTCGTGGGGGATGGTTGCAGGACTGTCCCTTTCTCTTTGAAAGTGGCAGTAGAACTCGTTCAGGTTTTTGGCGAGGCGTCGGTCGTTGATGGAGTGGGGGGCTTTCGGCTTGTTGTTGGTGATTTGCCTGAGCCCTTTCCAGACAGACGCAGAGTCGTTGGCTGAGAACTGGTTTTGGAGCTTCTCAGAGTACAGTCGTTTGGCCTCTTTCACTGCCTTGCCAAACTTGTACTTAGCCTCTCTGTATATGTCTTTGTCCCCACTCCTGAAGGCCTCTTCCTTATCCAGTCTTAACCTTCTGAGTTTGGCTGTGAACCAGGGTTTATCATTGTTGTAACTCACCCTGGTGCATGATGGTACACAGCTGTCCTCACAGAAGCTGATGTAGGAAGTCACAGCCTCTGTGTACTCGTCCAGACTGTTGGTAGTAGTCCTGAACACATCCCAGTCTGTACAGCCTAAATACGCCTGGAGATTATTTACATTCTAATTTGGGTTATTCCAGCTCTGCTAGATTCTTCCTACCGCAGTGCCACAAGGCTGGTCATCCAATGCCATGCTCTCCTCTTGGTAAATACTGGCCTTAAGCATTTGAGGGTTCAGTTTAAATTGCTTGTCAGATAGGTCCTTCATGAAGGGTGTCTTAAAACTTTATATGTAGTTTCAGTCCTCATCAGAGATCTTCATGGTGCCCATGTGGCAAAGCACAGGGTAACACTACAAAACATGAGATGTAAGTTAAACCTCCAAGGACCTCAGTCACATATATGTAGTAAATAATTTAACAAAGAGAAAGGAGTTATACCAATTAACAGTCAATTTAAAAAGCTTTCCAAATGCATGATAACTAACAATAAATCCTATTAATAAAATAGTTCTGCATAGTTCAAGGATGTTAAATAGATTCTCCTATTTTCTCCACTCAGGTAGTTTGTGCCTCTGTCAAGTGTACCCTTGGCAGCCTCTTGGTCTTTTAAAGACTTGAGATTATATCCAGCATGGAAGTTCACCTTGTGTGAAAATTCTGTATAAGTTTTTTTTTTTTTTTCTTGCCCAAGTGCTGTTTGCTCCTGATGCAGTTCCTATGTATTGGCTGGCGTATGATAAAATCAACTTACTATGTCATCACCCTTTGTTAGCAAAAATAACCCCACTGTAATCAAGGCAAAATGTTGTGGTTTGCATTTTATGAGCAAAACAAGGCATGTGATTCAATGGCAGCTTTCTTGCAGCCATCCTGGTACAGGTACATGCTGTTCCAATGACAGTGATCTTTTGTTCAGTTATCCAGGCCTCTGCCAATTTAATTAATATCTGTTTATTTATATAGCAACAATTAACAACACATTTCAAGGCACTACAAAAAGATCATACATATACAGGTCCTTCTCAAAATATTAGCATATTGTGATAAAGTTCATTATTTTCCATAATGTCATGATGAAAATTTAACATTCATATATTTTAGATTCATTGCACACTAACTGAAATATTTCAGGTCTTTTATTGTCTTAATACAGATGATTTTGGCATACAGCTCATGAAAACCCAAAATTCCTATCTCACAAAATTAGCATATCATCAAAAGGGTCTCTAAACGAGCTATGAACCTAATCATCTGAATCAACGAGTTAACTCTAAACACCTGCAAAAGATTCCTGAGGCCTTTAAAACTCCCAGCCTGGTTCATCACTCAAAACCCCAATCATGGGTAAGACTGCCGACCTGACTGCTGTCCAGAAGGCCACTATTGACACCCTCAAGCAAGAGGGTAAGACACAGAAATAAATTTCTGAACAAATAGGCTGTTCCTAGAGTGCTGTATCAAGGCACCTCAGTGGGAAGTCTGTGGGAAGGAAAAAGTGTGACAGAAAACGCTGCACAACGAGAAGAGGTGACCGGACCCTGAGGAAGATTGTGGAGAAGGGCCGATTCCAGACCTTGGGGGACCTGCGAAAGCAGTGGACTGAGTCTGGAGTAGAAACATCCAGAGCCACCGTGCACAGGCATGTGCAGGAAATGGGCTACAGGTGCCGCATTCCCCAGGTCAAGCCACTTTTGAACCAGAAACAGCGGCAGAAGCGCCTGGCCTGGGCTACAGAGAAGCAGCACTGGACTGTTGCTCAGTGGTCCAAAGTACTTTTTTCGGATGAAAGCAAATTCTGCATGTCATTCGGAAATCAAGGTGCCAGAGTCTGGAGGAAGACTGGGGAGAAGGAAATGCCAAAATGCCAGAAGTCCAGTGTCAAGTACCCACAGTCAGTGATGGTCTGGGGTGCCGTGTCAGCTGCTGGTGTTGGTCCACTGTGTTTTATCAAGGGCAGGGTCAACGCAGCTAGCTATCAGGAGATTTTGGAGCACTTCATGCTTCCATCTGCTGAAAAGCTTTATGGAGATGAAGATTTCATTTTTCAGCACGACCTGGCACCTGCTCACAGTGCCAAAACCACTGGTAAATGGTTTACTGACCATGGTATCACCGTGCTCAATTGGCCTGCCAACTCTCCTGACCTGAACCCCATAGAGAATCTGTGGGATATTGTGAAGAGAACGTTGAGAGACTCAAGACCCAACACTCTGGATGAGCTAAAGGCTGCTATCGAAGCATCCTGGGCCTCCATAAGACCTCAGCAGTGCCACAGGCTGATTGCCTCCATGCCACAACGCATTGAAGCAGTCATTTCTGCAAAAGGATTCCCGACCAAGTATTGAGTGCATAACTGTACATGATTATTTGAAGGTTGACGTTTTTTGTATTAAAAACACTTTTATTTTATTGGTCGGATGAAATATGCTAATTTTGTGAGATAGGAATTTTGGGTTTTCATGAGCTGTATGCCACAATCATCCGCATTAAGACAATAAAATACCTGAAATATTTCAGTTAGTGTGCAATGAATCTAAAATATATGAATGTTAAATTTTCATCATGACATTATGGAAAATAATGAACTTTATCACAATATGCTAATATTTTGAGAAGGACCTGTAGATTCCAAGTCAACTCCATACAGTACAGACCAAATGTTTTGTCACACCTTCTCATTCAAAGAGTTGTCTTTATTTTCATGACTATGAATATTGTAGCTTCACACTGAAGGCATCAAAACTATGAATTAACACATGTGGAATTATATACTGAACCAAAAAGTGTGAAACAACTGAAAATATGTCTTATATTCTAGGTTCTTCAAAGTAGCCACCTTTTGCTTTGATTACTGCTCCGCACACTCTTGGTATTCTGTTGATGACCTTCAAGGGGTAGTCACCTGAAATGGTTTTCACTTCACAGGTGTGCCCTGTCAGGTTTAAAAAGTGGGATTTCAAGCCTTATAAATGGGGTTGGGACCATCAGTTGTGTTGTGCAGGAGGTGGATACAGTACACAGCTGATAGTCCTACTGAATAGACTGTTAGAATGTGTATTATGGCAAGAAAAAAGCAGCTAAGTAAAGAAAAACGAGTGGCCTCATTACTTTAAGAAATAAAGGTCAGTCAGTCCGAACAATTGGGAAAACTTTGAAAGTGTCCCCAAGTGCAGTCGCAAAAACCATCAAGCGCTACAAAAAAACTGGCTCACATGAGGACCGCCCCAGGAAAGGAAGACCAAGAGTCACATCTGCTGCGGACAACAAGTTCATCCGAGTCACCAGCCTCAGAAATCGCAGGTTAACAGCATCTCAGATTAGAGAACAGGTCAATGTCATACAGAGTTCTAGCAGCAGACACATCTCTAGAACAACTGTTAAGAGGAGACTGTGTGAATCAGGCCTTCATGGTAAAATAGCTGCTAGGAAACCACTGCTGAGGACAGGCAACAAACAGAAGAGACTTGTTTGGGCTAAAGAACACAAAGAATGGACATTAGACCAGTGGAAATCTGTGCTTTGGTCTGATGAGTCCAAGTTTGAGATCTTTGATTCCAACCACCATGTCTTTGTGCGGCGCAGAAGAGGTGAACGGATGGACTCTACATGCCTGGTTCCCACCGTGAAGCATGGAGGAGGAGGTGTGATGGTGTCGGGGTGCTTTGCTGGTGACACTGTTGGGGATTTATTCAAAATTGAAGGCATACTGAACCAGCATGGCTACCACAGCATCTTGCAGCGGCATGCTATTCCATCCAGTTTGCGTTTAGTTGGACCATCATTTATTTTTCAACAGGACAATGACCCCAAACACACCTCCAGGCTGTGTAAGGGCTATTTGACCAAGAAGGAGAGTGACGGGGTGCTGCGCCAGATGACCTGGCCTCCACAGTAACTGGACCTGAACCCAGTCGAGATGGTTTGGGGTGAGCTGGACTGCAGAGTGAAGGCAAAAGGGCCAACAAGTGCTAAGCATCTCTGGGAACTCCTTCAAGACTGTTGGAAAACCATTTCAGGTGTCTACCTCTTGAAGCTCATCACCAGAATGCCAAGAGTGTGTGGAGCAGTAATCAAAGCAAAAGGTGGCTACTTTGAAGAACCCAGAATATAAGACATATTTTCAGTTGTTTCACACTTTTTTGTTCAGTATATAATTCCACATGTGTTAATTCATAGTTTTGATGCCTTCAGTGTGAAACTACAATATTCATAGTCATGAAAATAAAGAAAACTCTTTGAATGAGAAGGTGTGTCCAAACTTTTGGTCTGTACTGTACATTCCAATTGATCCTAGTTATCAAACAATAAAGTCACGTTAAGAATAGTATTCACATTGGTTAAAACGTTTTCTATCTTACGAAACCCAGCAGATTGCATCGAGTCATTGACTTGCAGCATTCACTGCTCATGGATGTGCATGTAGCCACCGTGGACATTCGCTTGCATCATGTTGTTGACTTTGCAGCAATCCCTCATACTGAGCAAAGGAAAACTCCTCTTTAAAAGGACGAAACCTCCAGCAGAACCAGAACCTGAGTCAGTGTGAGTGTCTGAGTGTCCATCTGCCACAACCCACTAAGGATTCGAGAAGATTGAGCATACACACAAAAAACAAACACAGGTGACCCTAGGAGTCACCAGTAAACCTGCAGTCTGAAAGCGAGTGTTCAGTTGGGAACATATGGAACAATCAGATCTCTGATGTATGATGGAGCTTGATTATTAAAGGCTTTATATATCGCTCAAAAAATTATTTGTTGGGTGAACATAAAAAAATTATGGAAATTATTTCCACCCAGTAATAATACGCTAATTTAGCAAGAAATTGTTTTATTAAGTGACATAAATGTAAATATGCTGGTTCAACATATCAGAATAAGAATCAGAATCAGAATCAGAAAAGCTTTATTGCCAAGTACGTTTTTGGACATACAAGGAATTTGTTTTGGCGTAGTCGGTGCAATACAATACAAATTAAACAGTATAAACATATCTACAATATAATATAAATATATGTGCACAGTTTTAAGTGAGTGAAAGTAAATGTAGAGCACTATAGGATGCCAGAGCAGTACAACAGTGCAGGTGATCATTGTGCAAGTATGGCAGTGCAAGTAAAGCAGGAGTCCAAGCTGAGCGTTAATGTAACGCATAGAGTTACAGGTTACAGGTGTCCTGTCAGCAAAAAAAGGGGTGGGGGGGTGAGAAAGGGAGAGTGTCAGGGTGGTTTCCGGGCTTTGTTAACCAGGCTGGTGGCAGATGGGAAAAAACTGTTCTTGTGGCGTGAGGTTTTGGTCCGGATGGACCGCAGCCACCTGCCAGAGGGGAGAGTCTCAAAGAGTCTGTGACCAGGGTGGGAGGGATCAGCCAGAATTCCCGCTTCAGGGTCCTGGAGGTGTACAGTTCCTGGAGCGACAGTAGACTGCAGCCAATCACCTTCTCAGCAGACCGAATGACATGCTGCAGCCTGCCCTTATCCTTGGCTGTAGCAGCGGCGTACCAGATGGTGATGGAGGAGGTGAGGATGGACTCAATGATGGCTGTGTAGAAAGGCACCATCATACTCTTTGGCAGGTTGAATTTCTTCAGCTGCCGCAGGACTCTGTGGAGTCACAGAGGGTTATGGGGGGCAGGTGGGGCTGGGTTCTGCCTGAAGTCCACAACCATCTCTACTGTCTTTAGAGCGTTGAGCTCAAGGTTGTTCTGGCTGCACCAGTCCAACAGATGGTCCACCTCCCATCTGTACGCAGACTCGTCACCATCAGAGATGAGTCCGATCAGGGTGGTGTCGTCCGCAAACTTCAGAAGCTTGACAGACTGGTGACTGGAGGTGCAGCTGTTGGTGTACAGGGAGAAGAGCACAGGAGAGAGAACACAGCCTTGGGGGGAACCGGTGCTGATGGTCAGGGAGTCAAAGACGTGCTTCCCCAGCCTCACGCGCTGCTTCCTGTCAGACAGGAAGTCAGTGATGGGAGAGCTTCTCCTGTAGCAGAGCTGGGACGATGGTGTTGAAGGCAGAGCTGAAATCCACAGACAGGATCCTGGCGTAGGTTCCTGTGGAGTCCAGGTGCCAGAGGATGAAGTAAAGGGCTAGGTTGACTGCATCATCTACAGACCTGTTGGCTCTGTAGGCAAACTGCAGGGGATCCAGGAGGGGGTCGATGATGTCTTTTAGGTGTGAGAGCACAAGGCGCTCAAAGGACTTCATCACCACAGAGGTCAGGGCGACGGGTCTGAAGTCATTAAGCCCTGTGGTCCTTGGCTTCTTGGGAACAGGGACGATGGTAGAGGACTTGAAGCAGGCTGGCACATGACATGTCTCCAGTGAGGTGTTAAAAATGTCTGTGAAGACTGGAGACAGCTGATCAGCGCAGTGCTTCAAGCTGGCTGGTGAGACAGAATCCGGACCAGCAGCTTTCCGGGGGTTCTGTCTCCTGAAGAGTTTGTTGACGTCCCTCTCCTGGATGGAAAGAGCCGTCCTCGGCGTGGGTAGGGGGCTGGTGGGGGGGAACGTCAGGGTGGGGGTTGGAGGTGCCAAGGCCCCTCTTGAGGTTGGGGAGGTGGGGGTGGTGGATTGTGGCTGCAGCTGTTGGGGGGCGTCGTGGGGGATGGTTGCAGGACTGTCCCTTTCTCTTTCAAAGCGGCAGTAGAACTCGTTCAGGTCGTTGGCGAGGCGTCGGTCGTTGATGGAGTGGGGGGCTTTCGGCTTGTAGTTGGTGATTTGCTTGAGCCCTTTCCAGACAGACGCAGAGTCGTTGGCTGAGAACTGGTTTTGGAGCTTCTCAGAGTACAGTCGTTTGGCCTCTTTCACTGCCTTGCCAAACTTGTACTTATACAGAGAGGCTATGTCTTTGTCCCCACTCCTGAAGGCCTCTTCCTTATCCAGTCTTAACCTTCTGAGTTTAGCTGTGAACCAGGGTTTGTCATTGTTGTAACTCACCCTGGTGCATGATGGTACACAGCTGTCCTCACAGAAGCAGATGTAGGAAGTCACAGTCTCTGTGTACTCGTCCAGACTGTTGGTTGTAGTCCTGAACACATCCCAGTCTGTACAGCCTAAATACGCCTGGAGATTCTCCACAGCCTCACTGCTCCACTCCCTTGTCGTCCTCACAACAGGTTTGCAGAGCTTTAGTTTCTGCCTGTATGCAGGAATCAGGTGGACCATGATGTGGTCGGATTGGCCCAGTGCAGCACGTGGGACGGCGTGATAAGCGTCTCTGATGGTGGTGTAACAGTGATCCAGAATGTTGTCCTCTCTGGTCGGACATTTTATAAACTGTCTATATTTGGGAAGTTCGTGGGTCAGATTACCTTTGTTAAAGTCACCAACGACGATTACTAAGGAGTCCGGGTTGGTCCGCTCCACATTCAGTATCTGGTCGGCGAGCATGCGCTGTGCGACCTGCACGTTAGCTTGCGGCGGGATGTAAACACCGACCAGGATGAACGAAGCGAACTCAGTGTATGGTGTTGGTCTTATTATTACTCAATCACAAGGGGTAAGTCCAACATAATAATATTTTGTTGGGTGAACATACAACATTCATGGAAAGTATTTCCACCCAATTATAATATGCTCATTTAGCAAGTGAAAGTTTTGTTGAGTGAAATTAATGTAAACATGCCGAATCAACATAATGTGTCGGTGTTACTGTTATTTAATTACAAGAGGTAAATCCAACATAATTTTTAAAGGTTAGTTCAACATATTCACCCATGTTTGATTTAAGTGTGGATGATCCAATTTAATGGGGTGGGTACAACTATATTTTAAAATGACACAAAACAACTAATTAATTTTGCTGATCAGACAAGACTTACGTGTGTTTGACAATCGCAGATACCTTAGTTGAGAGTTAGTTAGTTCAATTCTGACATCAATATTCGTTTTAAACAATGTAAAAATATTTCACCCTAGTTTATGACAGTTAATATCAAGTTAGGAAAAAAACACCTAAAAGCAAACAGGATTTCTTAAGATTGAACTTTATTGCCCATGAAGAGGCAAGCACAGAAAAACATCTGAAAAATGTAAATACAATGAAAATAAAAGTGCATTCTTGTGCATCAATAAATTTGAAATAAATAAATTAAAAAATAATAATAATCCTCAAAATTTATAGCGTAAATCTGTTTCATCTGATTTGAATTAAAAATAAAATAGAATTGTTACCAGTGAATATTAATGCATTGAAACTGCATACCTGAGTTGCTTTTACCCTGAATTTACTGCTTCAAAGTTTCAATAGCAATGTTTCACTATTTTCGTATTCAGAATCAAAATTTCATGTTTCAAAAAAGTCTAATAAAATAATTCTAATAGAAATTCTAACAAGCCGTCAAAATCAACTGGCAAAATTCAGTGTCGAAATATGCAGTCTGAAATACAATTTGAAACAGCTAAGATCCCAGGGAAAAGCAATAGATTATAGATCAAGTTGAATCAATATCCAGCATTTTTATCAGGGTTTCATATAAAACTGTTTTCTATAAAGTGAACAGCTGGTAACTCATCTGTCCAGCTGTTTCTGTTAGTCAGCTATCATCTCCAGCAACGCTGACACAATTTTGTTTTGTTTTACATTAAGACCTAATGAAGAGGTTGGATATTGGTTTGACTTGATCTAGAATCTCAGCTGTTTTCATGAATTTCAGACGTCCTATTTTGATGCTGAATTTTGGTGGTTGAATATGGCATCTTGAAAATTTAGCAACAGAATTCTAAACTTTGTATTTTCACAAACTACATTTATTTCAATGTAATTTTTTAAACATGACATTTTGATTTTGAATATGAAAATACTGATAAATACAGGTGACAATTCACTAATAAAGATAGGAAGCATTAATTTCAGGGTAAAAAAATTCAGATACACTACTTCAACCTTGAACCGCCACCTTAACATGGTGGAAGGGTTTGAGTGCTCGAATGATTCAGTTTAGTTTATTTATATAGCGTCAATTCACAACACATGTCGTCTCAAGGCACTTCACATGAATGATCCTCAAGGCTATGTCGCCTGGGGCTTAAATGCCCCTGGTTGTCATTGTATTTGCAATAGATCTGACACACTTTCAGAGAACACTCCGAAGAACAAAATCGGTAAAAGGTTGTTTATTTGAAAGAAGATAATCAGGAACATAATGGTCGAAACTCCAACTGTATGGAAAGAGGGGAAGAAAACCAGTGAAAACAGGGAACCGAAAAGTTAATGAAACTAAAAACAATAAACTAATATGATCGAGAGTTCTGCTTACTAAGTTGCTGTGGTCAGGGGTAGAGAGATTCGGGATCCAGGTTAGTCGAAGGTGAGTCTGTGGATGATTCCTTAGGTGCTGTCCTGTGTGAGCTCGGAGCGAACAGGAATGAGTTCGGTGTGCAGATGCTTACGTTGGAGGGTGAACAGATTACACTTATGGCTTGGTCCAAGAGACAAAGGGAGCAGGAAACTGCCAGCTTGATCTGAATCCAAACGAAGACAGGAGATAGGATATGAAATCCACATAACATAGGTAGTCTTGATCATCCAGAGAAACGTCTGGACACGTAGTCAATACACAGTGACATAGATCCAAAGCTTAGGCTCTCTAAATCTGCAAAGGAGCATACACAAAGTTACACGAGGTCGAAGAACAAAGCATAAACTTAGTGTTTGGCTTGAGCTTGTACCACTGATGGTAAACACTCTGGCATCGAAGTGCTGGCAGCCTCCTGCTTAAGTACTCCTCAGAGTAATCAGTGGAATAAGTCGCACGTGTCACCCAGCACACCTGAGAGCTCCAGCACCATCTGAAAATGAACACATGTAGCAAGAACAAAAACACAAAAACAACCCAGATCCTGACACTGGTACGGTCAAACAGGCTGTAGGTGACAGGTCAGACAAAGAGCGGTTCAAGACACCTTTATGAGGACAACAAAATCGAGGCACGTTCAACTCCCATCTCCGGGAGGGCTTTGACCAGATTTTGGGGGATGTTGGAGACAGGGTCCAACTGGACCATGTTCTCCGCATCTATTGTTGATGCTGCTGTTCGTAAGTTCTGCGGTCCCTGTCGTGGCAGACATTCCCGAACCCGGTGGTGCACACGGCAGTAAGGGACGCTTTCAAGCTGAAGGAGTCCTATCAGCTGTGGTTGGCTTGTGGGACTCCTTAGGCGGCTGACGGGTACTGTGAGGCCAAGTGTGCCGCGGCCCGAGCTGTGGCAGAGGCAAGAGTGGAAAGAGTACTTGGAGGATCTCCTCAATCCTGCCATCACGCATTCCCTGGTGGAAGCAGAGGCTGGGGACTCGGGTTGGGCTGTTTCATCACCCAGGCTGAAGTCACTGAGGTGGTTAAAAAGCTTTGGATGTTGTGGGCTGTCATGGTTGACACGCCTCTTCAACATTGCGTGGTGGACAGGGACAGTGCCTCTGGATTGGCCGACTGGGGTGGTGGTCCCCCTACATAAGAAGGGTGACCGGAGGGTGTGTTCCAACTACAGGGGGATCCCACTCCTCAGCCTCCCTGGTAAGGCCTACGCCAGGGTATTGGAGAGGAGAGTCTGGCTGACAGTTGAACCCCGGCTTCAGGAGGAGCAGTGTAGTTTTTGTCCCAGCTGTGGAACACTGGACCAGCTCTATACCCTCTACAGGGTACTTGAGGGTTCATGGGAGTTTGCCCAACTGGTCCACATGTGCTTTGTGGACCTGGAGAAGGCATTCGACTGTGCCCCTCGTGGTACCCTGTAGGGGTTGCTTCAGGAGCATGGAGTCGGGGGCCCTTTATTAGGGGCCGTCCGTTCTCTGTACAAGGGGAGCAGCAGTTTGGTCCACATTGCCGGCACTAAGTCGGACTTGTTCCCGGTGCATGTTGGACTCCGGCAGGGCTACCCTTTGTCAACGGTCCTGTTCATAACTTTTATGGACAGGACTTCTAGGCGCAGCCAAGGCCAGAGGATTTCGTCTCTTCTTTTTACATTGGAAGTGGTCTTGCTGGCCCCCTCTAGCCAAGACTTACAGCATGCGCAGGGGCGGTTCGCAGCCGAGTGTGAAGTAGCTGGGATGAAGATCAGCTCCTCCAAGTCCAAGGCCATGGTTCTCGACCGGAAAAGGGTGGCTTGTCCTCTTCATGTTGGAGGGGAGTTCCGGTCTCATGTGTAGGAGTTCAAGTATCTTGGGGTCTTGTTCAAGAGTAAGGGGAGAATGGCCTCCAGCCACCCTTTGCTGTGAGGACTAAAATATTAACCTTTGGCTGTCTCTCAATGAACCCGTGGGAAGTTCTTTCTAGGCTCTTTGGAAAACCATTTCAGGTGACTACCTCATAAAGCTCCTGGAGAGATTGCCAAGAAAACAAACCAGTAATAAAAGCAAATGGTGACTATTTGGAATAATCTAAAATATAAAACAGTTTAAGAGTTATTTCACATTTTCTGTTTACTATATAATTCAATGTGTGTTCATTGACAGTTTTGTTGCCTTTGGTGAGAATCTACAATGTAAATACTCATGAAAATAAAAAGACCTTTTAGGTGAGAAAGTGTACCCTGTACAAAAAGTAATTGTAAAATATACAGTAAAGTACTGGCAACAGGGTTTTCCAGCCAGTTAGTTTAATCTTTACAGTAACCTGTAAAGATTTTATTAAATTTTTTACTGTAATTCTATTACAATTGTACTGTGATTTTATAACAATTTTACTGTAATTCTGTTACAGGTGTCAACAGTATAATAATATAATTCTGGAACAGTAAAAGTTATTTTATTTTACAGTAGCCTAAGAGCACCTCCTAAAATGTAACTTCAACAGTAATTCAGTTGAAACTGTATACTATGGCTATTGCTTTCTGTTGAATGCCAAAGTTCAACTTAATTTAACAAACTCGCAATAAATATCCATATCTGTTGTTATTTTAAGGAAATAAAAGAACAATATATAAAATTACTTTACTTCATTGTCAATTCGAAACCAACACACAACAATGAATCAAAATAAAAGAAAATATTTTAACAGAAACATCAAAAAGTATTGCAACCTGAATGTAAAAATTACTCTGGCAAGAATTGATTCAAAAACATTATTAATTCAGACACCATTTTAAAACTCCCATGGTAATAACATTATAATTCATACAAGCTGTTAAATAACCTGGAAAATAAATGTGCCAAAGGGTCAAAATTTCCAAACAAGCTTGTCAACCAAAGGCATAAGAACAAGGCTTTGCAAGTTAGTCATGTGAAATTTCCAGATTGTATGGATGGATGGAAAAATAATAAGTAATTTCAGCCAGTTTAAAATATTGTGAACAGCCAAACAAAACCAACGTGAACGAGTGCTGAGTCCTGAACACAATTCTGAAAATAAAGTAGACTGGTCCAGGTCCTGCTGCTGATCCAAGTAATTCATTAAAGGGTTGCTAGAAGATAAAGAAAGGAGAAATGTTTTATTCAACACATGAAATGTAATGCAGATTGGACCGCAGTTATGTCACAGAGAGAGAGAGAGATTTTACTGTATCTGACCACTGTTTTAGACTCCTTCACAGTGAGAGAGGGAGTCTAAAACAGTGGTTGATCCTGGTCTACTGAAGCTTGTGGAAAAGAGAAAAAAAACAAAGAACACATAACAGAGAGAACAGATTGTAGCTAAATGTGTAATCTTACCATTATAAAAGTTCCAATGGTAGTCCATGAATTTGCAGATGAGAGTGGAGATGTGGGTTCACTGTTGTCTGTTTCTTTTGCTCAAGTCATCCTGTCGTTTTTGATGTCACCTTTTCTTTTGCTGTCTTTGTTCCTCTTTTTCAGAGTTGAGGCCAATAAAGCTCCAAAAAACAGACGGGAGACATATAGCTTAGTTTTTAAACTACCATCCGTCCTTCCACTGTGTATACTCGCTTCTTCTGTACAGGGTTGCTGGGGAGCTGGTGCCTATCTCTACCAGGTTATGGGCGACAGGCAGGGTTCACCCTGGACAGGTCGCCAATCCATCGAAGGGCAACACAGGGCAAACAAACATGCACACACCCATTCAACCTATGGGCAATTTAGAGAGACCAATTAACCTAACAGTCATGTTTTTGGACGGCTTGAGGAAGCTGGAGTAGCCAGAGCTAACATTCAAACTAACTGTTTCTGAATTTTAGGGAACATATTGCATTTTTAAATCAGAAGCTTCTAAACTACCGGATACGTTTAGCAAAGTGATTAGTGAATTAGTTCTCACCTTTGAATATGCATGTTGCCTCCACTGGATACTCATACATGGAGGGGTGCAAAAAGTGCTGCAAGACCAGAGTGGAATGTAGGTTTAGTCCCCTTGTACTATACTCATACTCATTGTATTCTGCTTTATCCGAAACCGGGTCTCCGGGGCAGCAGACTCAGTAGAGACAACCAGACTTGCCCCTCCCCTGGCACCTCCTCCAGGTCCTCCCAAAGAGCCCAAGGCGCTCCCAGGCCAGCCGAGAGACACAGTCCGTCCAGCTTGTCCTGGGCCATCCCCTGGTCCTCCTCCTGGTGGGCTGTGCCTGGAACACAGCATCCAGGAGGCACCCAATTTTGATACCAGAGCCTCAACTGACTCCTCTCGATGTGGAGGAGCATCGGCTCTACTCCTCACTTTATCTCTAAGGGAGTGCCTGGCCATTCTACGGAGGAAGCTTATTTCAGCCGCTTGTATCAGGGATCTCATTCTTTCAGTCATGAGCCAAAGATCATGATTGTAGGTGAGGGTAGGAATGTAGACCGACCGGTAAATTGAGAGCTTTGCTATTCGGCTCAGCTCTGTCTTTGCCACAACGAACCAGCACAGCATCATATGCTGTCTCTGTAATCCCTACTGCAGCAGCCGCACCAATCCGTCTGTCGATCTCCCATTCCATTCTCCCCTCACTCTTGAACAAGACCCCAAGATACTTGAACTCTTCCACTTGAGGCAGGAATTCCCTCCAACCTGAAGAGGACAAGCCACCCTTTTCCCGGTTGAGAACGATGGCCTCGGACTTGGAGGAGCTGACCTTTATCCCAGCCGTTTGGCTGTGACCAGCCCTAAGTGCATGTTGTAGGTCTTGCATAGAGGGGGCCAGCAGGACCAAGTCATCTGCAAAAAGAAATCCACTGATCCCCAAACCAGTCCCCCTCCGGCCCTTTCCGTCCTTGGCTGCGTCTAGAAATCCTGTCCAGAAATATTATGAACAGGAACGGTCACAAAGGGCAGCCCTGCCGGAGTCCAACATGTCCCGGAAACAGGTCCGACCTACTGCCGTCAATGTGGACAAAACTCCTGTTCCGCCTGTACAGAGACCAGATGGCCCCTAGTAAAGGGCCCCCGACTCCGTACTCCTGGAGCACCCCCTACAGGGCACCAAGAGGGACACAGTTGGATGCCTTCTCCAGGTCCACAAAGCACATGTGGACCGGATGGGTATACTCCCATGAACGCTTGAGTACCCTGCAGAGGTTGCAGGGCTGGTTCAGTGTTCCACAGCCAGGATGAAAACCACACTGCTCCTCCTGAAGCCGAGGTTTGACTATCAGCCAGGCTCTCCTTTCCAATGCCCTGGCATAGGCCGTACCAGGGAGGCTGAGGAGTGTGATGCCCTTATAGTTGGAACACACCCTCCGGTCACCCTTCTTATGAAAGGGGACCACCACCCTGGTCTGCCAGTCCAGAGGCACTGATCCCGACCACCACGCAATGTTGAAGAGGTGTGTCAGCCTCAACAGCCCCACAACATCCAGAGACTTGAGTTACTCTGGGCAGATCTCATCCATTCCCAAAGCCTTGCCACCGTAGAGCTTTTTAACCACCTTGGTGATTTCAGCCTGGGCAATGAAAGAGTCCCCAGCCACTGCTTCCACCAGGGAATGCGTGATGGCAGGATTGAGGAGATCCTTGATGTAATTGTTCCAAAGCCCAATGATGTGCCCAGGTGAGGTCAGCAGCTTCCCACCCCCACTTTAAACAGTGTTGGAGAAGCACTGCTTGCCCCTGCTGAAGTGCTGGATGGTTTGCCAGAATCTCTTCGAGGCCAACTGGTAGTCCTTCTCCATGGCCTCACTGAGGTCCTTCCAGGTCCGAGATTTTGCCTCTGCCACAGCCGGGGCCTTGACACGCTTGGCCCCACGGTACCCGTCAGCCGCATCACAAGCCTATCACAGCCGATATGACTCCTTCGTTAGCTTGACAGCATCCCTTATTGTCGGTGTCCACCACCAGGTTCGGGGATTTGCAATGCGACAGGCACCACAGACCATGCGGCCACAGCTATGGGCAGCAGCATCGACAATAAAGGCAGAGAACATTGACCACTTGTACGTTCCCAGCAGACCCTCACTATGCGCTTGGGCCTGCTAAGTCTGTCCGGGTTTCTCCTCCTCCAGCAAATCCAACTTACCACCAGGTGGTGATCAGTGGACAGCTCAGCCCCTCTCTTCACCCGAGTGTCCAAAACATGCGGCAAAAGGTCTGAAGACACGACAACAAAGTCGATCATCGACCTCCTGCCTAGGGTGTCCTTGTGCCAGGTGCACTGATGAACACCCAAGTGCATGCTTGAACATGCTGTTCATTACGGACAATCCGTGACTAGTACAGAAGTCCAATAATGAAAAACCACTCTGATTCAGATCGGGGAGGCCAATCCTCCCAATCACACCTCTCCAGGTGTCACTGTCATTTCCCACGTGGGCGTTGAAGTCCCCCAGCAGAATAATGGAGTCCCTGGGAGGGGCACCATGCAGCACCCCTGACAGGGACCGCAAAAGGCAGGGTACTCCGCACTACCGCTTGGCCCATAGGCCAAAACAACCTGTCCCACACCCAAAAGCCTCTCATCTACTGGGGTAAACCCCAACACAAGATGGCTGAGCTGGGGGGCAATAAGTAAACCCACCCCAGCTCGCCGACTTTCCTTGCGGGTCACTCCAGAGAGTGTCCAGTCTCTCTCTCTCGAAGATGGGTTCCAAAGCCCACGCTGTGTGTGGAGGTGAGCCTGGCTATTTCTAACCTCTCCACCAGCTTCTCCAACTTCACTTGAGGATGTCCAGGAAGAGGTTTGTTAGTAGTCCTCTGAATTTCCTCCCTTATAGTAGCTGACATTATACTAGAGAAGGAAAAGAGCAAGCACCGACAAACCACACAGTTTATATATGGGTAATCGATAGTAATCCAAAAGTTCTTCCTGACTAACACAACACAGCCTTGAGCACTGATTGTTACAGAGCTATAACATTCTGTCAAGAAGTAGACAGAGTTTCCTTTAAGTGTATTAGCTTTGATTTTTAAAAAGACAATATCTTCTTTGCATTGATCCACCACAAGAAACATATTCAATTCAATTCAGTTTTATTTATATAGCGCCAATTCACAACACATGTTGTCTCAAGGCACTTCACATATGTTGTCCCTTTCACTTTTGCCTCATGTGAAATCGGTGTTTGCCTGACAGTCTAGATCATCAAGAACATCTCTTTTGTCATTATTGCCTTTCAGCCAGAGTGGAGCCCAAGTTCTTAAAATTTGTCATACCTGCTTGTGTTTTTGTTATATTACCTGGTCTAGTCCTTTGTTTTCTGTCTCCCTGCACCCGAAGTCCACACCTGTTCTGTGTTTTCACCTGATTGTCTTCTCACATTTGTCATTAGTTCCCCCTGCTGTTCAGTTTTTGTATTTAAGCCCATTTGTTTCTTTTGTTCCCTGCTGGTTCCTTATGTCATGTGTATGTGTTGTTTGTGTTTGTGTGCTCGCCTGGTACCCTGTCCGTGTCCAAGCCATGAGCAATAAAATGTCGTCTTACCTGCAAACTTCGAGCTTCAGGAGTTCTTCCCCGCATATTGGTCCAATAGAAACCCACATTATGCCAGAAGGAACCAGCCAATGGGACCAAGCGGGAGGAATGGTGAGGGAATTCAAGAGGGGTGAGGTTCTGGCCAAATAATTTTTTCACCTGGTGACCTCTCCCAGCTCACCATGGAGAAGGCTGGAAATGGCTGGCAGCCTCCAAGACTGGCTCGAGGAGAGGAGGGATTTTTTCCCCTGATCTTCGGATCCACCACACCATTGAGGCCAAGTGACATAGGGCCCTGGAAGAAATTGTCGTTTCTATGAGGAGATCTCCTGCTCCCTCCTTCACCCACCTCTCCACCAAAGCTTGACACAGTTTTCCGGCTCATGGCTTCGCTCCTGATCAGCCATCGCCGCTGATCCCGACTCATAATCCTGTTCCTGGTCCAGTTCTGGAGGGGTTCATGAATGAACCACCTCCACACCCCTATCCTGTTCCTGGTTCTGTTCTGGAGGGGTTCTTGAATGAACCACCTCCACACCCCGATCTTGTTCCTGGTCCTGTTCCGGAGGGGTTCTTGGATGAACCGCCTCCACACCCGATCCTGTTCCTGGTCCTGTCCGGAGGGGTCCCAAGCCGAGCCACCTTCACACTCTGTTCCTGTCTGTGAGGGGCTCGTGGATGGACTGCCTCCACTCCCTGCTCCTGTTCCCGGTCCAGTCCTGGAGGGCTCCGAGGACGAACTGCCTCCATCCCTGGTTCCCGTTCTGGAGGAGTTCGTGGAGGACCTGTCACCACTTCCCGTTCCTGTCCCTGAGGAGAGCGAGGACGCACCCTCTATGCATGCTGTGCCTCAGCGGCTGCGCCGCAGATCTCCACAGCCTCGCCGAAGGTCCCGACGGTCTCTGCACCGATCACCTGGGTTCCAACGGTTTCCGCACTGCGCCTATGAGCTCCACCATGGGTTCTCCTGGTCCCGCCGCTGGCCGTCAGATCAGCAGTCTCTGCACCACTCGCCTGGGTTTCAGTGGTTTCCGCACTGCGCCTCTGAGCTCTACAGTGGGTTCTCCTGGTCCCACCGCCGGCCTTCAGATCATCAGGTCCTACGTCGCCGGCGGTCTGATCATCAACTCCTACATCGCCGGCCTGCTGATCGCCGGATCTGCCCGGGACGCCTGAACTCTGGGTCTGCCGGGAATGGCCTGTGGGCCAGCCGCCTGAACTCTTGCCCTCCTTCCGAGGTCTCCTCCACATACCCTGGTCAGATGTTTGTTTTGTTTTTGTTTTGTGGGCATCTGGGATCCGCCCTTAAAGGGAGGGTCTATGTCATACCTGCTTGTGTTTTTGTTATATTACCTGGTCTAGTCCTTTGTTTTCTGTCTCCCTGCAACCTCAAGTCCACACCTGTTCTGTGTTTTCCCCTGATTGTTTTGTCACGTTTGTCATTGGTTCCCCCTGCTGTTCAGTTATTTTATTTAAGCCTGTTTGTTTCTTTTGTTCCCCGCTGGTTCCTTATGTTATCAATTCAATTCAATTCAAATTCAAAAATACTTTATTAATCCCAAAGGGAAATTAAATGTTGTTGTAGCTCATTATGAAGGTTTCTTCAAAGAGCCATTGTAGATGCTGATGGCTGCGGGCAGGAAGGATCTCCTGTAGCGCTCCAACTTACAGCAGATCTGAAGACGTCTCTGATTGAAGACACTGTTGTTGTAGGACAGTCTCATGAAGAGGATTCTCAGGGTTCTCCATAATGTTCTTCATTTTATGAAGAATCTGTCTTTCCACAATGATCTCCAGAGGTTCCAGAGGAGTCCCCAGAACAGAACCAGCCTTCTTTATCATCTTGTTGAGCTTTTTTAAGTCCCTGGCTCTGATGTTGCTTCCCCAGCAGATGATGGCAGTAGAGATCAGACTCTCCACAACAGACTTATAGAAGATATGCAGCATCTTGCTGCAAACACCAAAGGACCTAAGCTTCCTCAAGAAGTACAGTCTGCTCTGTCCCTTCTTGTAGATGGCTTCACAGTTGCATCTCCACTCTAGTCTGTTGTCCAGGTGAATACACCATGCCACAAAGAGGTCCACCACCTTCCTGTACTCAGCTTCTTGTCCATCTCTGATCCACCCCACGACTGCAGAATCATCTGAGTATTTCTGCAGATGACAGAGGTCTGTCTTGTACTGGAGGTCTGAGGTGTACAGAGTGAAGAGGAATGGTGAGAGTACAGTCCCCTGTGGTGCTCCTGTGCTGCTGACTACCTGGTTAGACTTGCAACCCTTCAGTCTCACAAACTGTGGTCTGTTTGTCAGGTAGTCTTTGATCCAGGAGATTGTTGAGGCCTCCACCTGAGTCTTCTGGAGTTTCTGACAAAGCAAATCAGGTTGGATTGTATTAAATGTTCTGGAGAAATCAAAGAACATGATCCTCACAGTGCTACTGGCTTTGTCCAGATGACAGTGGGTTTGTTGAAGCAGGTGTTTGATGGCATCTTCAACTCCAACTCCACAGCGATAAGCAACCTGAAGGGGGTCCTGATGGTTTACTGTTTGATTACTCAGGTGGGCCAACAGGAGTCTCTCTAGGACCTTCATGATGTGGGATGTCAGGGCAACAGGTCTATAGTCATTGAGGACTGATGGGTGAGTTTTCTTTGGTACTGGAACAAGACAGGAGGTCTTCCACAACACTGGAACCTTCTTCTGGGCCAGGCTAAGGTGGAAGAGGTGCTGCATAATCCCACAGAGCTGCTCTGCACAGGCCTTCAGGACTCTAGGGCTGACATGATCTGGACCTGCAGCCTTATTCCGATTCAGTCTCTCCAGTTGCATCTTCACTCGACTTCTTGAGACACATAGGTGGAAGGGGGAGGCAAAGGAAGCATCAGCATCTTCTGATATGGTTGAAGGCAAACATGTAGAAGCAGAAGGGTCTAGGGCTGAGGTGGAAGATAAAAAATTTGAGGTGTTACTGGACAGCTGTGGGTCCTGTGGGTCAAAAGAGGGTAGAATGTCTGTTTGGCTGTGAGCAGGAGAGGAGGATGCGAAGCTTGTTTCTGAACTGAATCTATTGAAGAATGTGTTCAGTTCATTGGCTTTGTCCAGACCTCCATCGGTCCAATCATCCCTCTGCCTGAAGCCCGTGATCTTCTTCATTAATGTCCACACATCTTTGATGTTGTTTTGTTGGAGCTTGCTCTCCAGCTTCTTCTTGTACACCTCCTTGCTGTCTCTTATCTTGACTCTAAGTTGATTCTGTAAACTCCTCAATAATTCTCTGTCTCCCTCTCTGAAGGCTCTTTTTTTCTTGTTAAGCAGGTCCTTCAGGTCACTGGTGATCCAAGGTTTGTTATGTGTATGTGTTGTTTGTGTTTGTGTGCTCGCCAGGTACCCTGTCTGTGTCCAAGCCATGAGCAATAAAGTGTTGTCTTACCTGCAAACTTCGAGCTTCAGGAGTTCTTCCCCACATATTGGTCCAACAGAAACCCACATTATGACAAAATTATGCAGTTTTCTTAGACGCTGTTTGAAATATGTTTGTTTGCTTTCAAATCTCTGCGTCCACAGGTGTATGAGTGGCCCACACTTCACTGTCAGCTTTGGAAAATGAAGGAAATAGTGGTGCTTTGACCTCAAATGATGGCCATTTAACAGTTATTTTTCTAAAATACAAGTAGTCCTCTACCATTACTTTTAGGTAGGCCATCTGACCAAAGGAAGTAACTGGGGCACAAATGAACTCCACCATGTGTCGTAGCTATAGGGCAAGCTGCCAGACATTGTTTTCAGATGACTTTTTTATTTTGTCTCTAATTAGTACTGGCAGTAATCTGAAAGAAACGAGAGCTGAACAGCCTGTCCTGCAAGTTTTTCACTGCTGGGATTTACTTCAGATGGCTTATCATTTGCATCATTACCAAGGTAACTGATTTGATCTATTCTGTGATTCAGGTCGACACGTGTAAATTGTTTGTCAACTTTTACAAGATGTTTGATGTATAGGGCCAAATCGTAGGAAACAATGCCTTCCAAAAGATCATGAGCAATACATTGGGTCAGGCCAGGATTGCAAACATGAAAGTTTGATAGCTCATTAAACAGTCAGACAAACCTGACCCATTTTTTTCTGATCCAAGTCTTCAGCCTGGGCATTAGTTTTATATTATGCAGTCCTACCAGGTCCAGCTGAAAGTGGGTCAGTTGCAATTTTTTATTTAACTTTACAGAATCAGCAAAAGAAACTGCTGGTGCTGAAATTTTCAATAAAACCACCAATACCGTGAGACCCCAGATTATCACCTACAATGGCAGAGAGGCTGGCCCTTTGAATCTCACCATTTGGCAGTTCAACACCACTCACCTCAAGGTCTTTTAGATCCTTCATTAGTGTTCCCAGCACCAGGTCATGTCCAAAGTAGCGGAAATCTTGGTCTCTGCAAAGAACAAATTACATATGACCTGTAGACGATCGGTTATGGGAAAAAATGTCTTCTACACTGAGGTAGACTGCAAGGAGTTTGTGTTTTTTACTTGCCCAAAGGATTAGCCACCTCAAATATGTCCTTAAACAGAATCAAGCCACAGAAAATGGATTACACTCAAGCAACGCATTTTGGGAGATTATTTTGCCATCCCTGATATCCTTCAATATATCTTTTTGACCAACACCCAGATGGGTGATTGGTGTTGCTCTCTAACAGACTCATTCTGCAAAAGACCAGCAATTGTTTTTTTTATTTATTGGAATGTACTGAGCAAAACATTCCTTTCCTGCTTGATTGTTCCCCAAACAAATTGGGTATGGTTCTATGTAAGTGAGGTTTTCTTTAAAGATGCTTATGATCTGTTTTTAGTTCGTGAGTATTGCAACTCTGGAAAAGATCATCTTTTACTTCATCTAACACTTTGTTTTATATCTGTCTTGGGTACTCCACGCAAGTTTTTCATGTAACTTATTCATTCCATTCAACTGTACAGGGGTTGGACAATGAAGCTGAAACACCTGTCAATTTAGTGTGGGAGGTTTCATGGCTAAATTGGACCAGCCTGCTAGCCAGTCTTCATTGATTGCACATTGCACCAGTAAGAGCAAACTGTGAAGGTTCAATTAGCAGGGTAAGAGCACAGTTTTGCTCAAAACATTGAAATGCACACAACATTATCGGTGACATACCAGAGTTCAAAAAGGACAAATTGTTGGTGCACGTCTTGCTGGCGCATCTGTGACCAAGACAGCAAGTCTTTGTGATGTATCAAGAGCCACGGTATCCAGGGTAATGTTAGCATACCACCAAGAAGCACGAACCACATCCAACAGGATTAACTGTGGATGCAAGAGGAAGCTGTCTGAAAGGGATGTTCGGGTGCTAACCCGGATTGTATCCAAAAAACATAAAACCACGGCTGCCCAAATCACGGCAGAATTAAATGTGCACCTCAACTCTCCTGTTTCCACCAGAACTGTCCGTCGGGAGCTCCACAGGGTCAATATACATGGCCGGGCTGCTATAGCCAAACCTTTGGTCACTCATGCCAATGCCAAACGTCAGTTTCAATGGTGCAAGGAGCGCAAATCTTGGGCTGTGGATACATGTATTGTTCTCTGATGAGTCCACCTTTACTGTTTTGCCCACATCCGGGAGAGTTACGGTGTGGAGAAGCCTCAGAGAAGCGTACCACCCAGACTGTTGCATGCCCAGAGTGAAGCATGGGGGTGGATCAGAGATGGTTTGGGCTGCCATATCATGGCATTCTCTTGGCCCAATAATTGTGCTAGATGGGAGCGTCACTGCCAAGGACTACCGAACCATTCTTGAGGACCATGTGCATCCAATGGTTCAAACATTGTATCCTGAAGGCGGTGCCGTGTATCAGGATGACAATGCACCAATACACACAGCAAGACTGGTGAAAGATTGGTTTGATGAACATGAAAGTGAAGTTGAACATCTCCCATGGCCTGCACATTCACCAGATCTAAATATTATTGAGCCACTTTGGGGTGTTTTGGAGGAGCGAGTCAGGAAACGTTTTCCTCCACCAGGATCACGTAGTGACCTGGCCACTATCTTGCAAGAAGAATGGCTTAAAATCCCTCTGACCACTGTGCAGGACTTGTGTATGTCATTCCTAAGATGAATTGACGCTGTATTGGCCGCAAAAGGAGGTCCTACACCATACTAATAAATCATTGTGGTCTAAAACCAGGTGTTTCAGTTTCATTGTCCAACCCCTGTATTTCTTGGAATCTTTCAATGACAGTTTGAATAACAGATGAAGGAAGTAACCTTTTTGCCTGCAGCTTTAAATGAAAGAGTACCAGATTTTGAAGAAGTCCTCATCTGTATTTTCAGCATTAACATCCGCGTGTTCTATCATAGCGTCATATGAAGGTGTACCATTACACCTGTCAACTGAATCACACACCACGATAGTAACAGACGATTTCTCCTCAGGACCTTCAATGTCATTAATTTTCTGGACAATGGTTTCAAGCAGATTCTGCCCTGTCCTTCCCTTATGACCTCTTGATAAATGTGATGTGAATGTAGACAAAATATTAAACTTTCATTTACACTGCTTAAATGGACAGGTTACATCTGTTCCTTTCTTAAAATGAGTTTTTAAATGTGAAAGGAAGCTGATTAAGTCATCACAATGCACAGCACAATATTCAACATGACAGGTTAAATAATATTGGGGATTGGAGCCATAGCTGCAGGTTGCTGCTTTTGATGTCGGTATGTGTGATTTGAAAACACAGAAGTTCTTGAACACCATCCTGCAGGAGACAACAGGTGTTGTGAATTGGCGCTATATAAATAAAATTGAATTGAATTGAATTGAAAACCCAGAGAAACACATGGCAAACAGCACAGCAACTTTTTGACTAGCATACCTCAGATGTTCCGCTGTTGCCTTATTATCAAAACTGTGCTAAAGCTTGCTTAACTTTATTAGGAGTGATTATCATTATATCTCTCTTAGCAATACTTCCCATTTTATAGGGAGCATTTCTAACACATGGCTACTTGGTTTTATTGGTGAGTTACCAAATACCATGTCAGGTATGATCTAGTGCTCTCATGCATGGTACCCACAATACTATCATACACAGCACAAAGGTCTTTACAATAAGAAGTATTATTGCAATTACCATCTGAGCACATAATACCTTGTAGAGGAAGTCTTAAATTAGTCAGGAAAACAGTCTTCATACAGTATGTTATCAGGTCATCTCTTGAAAGTTGGGACCATTACAATTTGACTTTAGAGCCATTATTTACACCTTTTGTCAACTCTGGAAGACATTCAATGTCCAGCATCATTAAAAATGGTACATGATCTGAAAAAGTACACTCATACAGAATTTCTATTGATTTTACAACAGCATGGGTATCAGCAGTGCTAATGCAATGGTCAAGCCATGATATTGTATGCCATGCTTCGCTTATGTAGTTATAGCTATCTGCTGGTAGAAGCAGCTGACTGGGCAATATAAGACTATTATCATCACAGAAGTGACACATACACTCATCGGCCACTTTATTAGGTACACCTTGCTAGTACCGGGTTGGACCCCCTTTTGCCTTCGGAACTGCCTTAATCCTTCATGGCATAGATTCAACAAGGTACTGGAAACATTCCTCAGAGAGTTTGATCCATATTGATATGATAGCATCACACAGATGTTGCAGATTTGTCGGCTGCATCCATGATGCGAATATCACCTTCCACCACATCCCAAAGGTGCTCTATTGGATTGAGATCTGGTGATTGGGGAGGCCATTTGAGTACAGTGAACTCATCGTCATGTTCAAGAAACCAGTCTGAGATGATTCATGCTTTACGACATGGTGCGTTATCCTGCTGGAAGCAACCATCAGAAGATGGTTACACTGTGGTCATAAAGGGATGGACATGGTCAGCAACAATACTCAGGTAGGCTGTGGCTTTGACACGATGCTCAATAGGTACTAAGGGGCCCAAAGTGTGCCAAGAAAATATCCCCCACACCATTACACCACCACCACCAGCCTGAACCGTTGATACAAGGCAGGATGGATCAATGGTTTCATGTTGTTGATGCCAAATTCTGACCCTACCATCTGAAGGTTGCAGCAGAAATCGGGACTCATCAGACCAGGCAACATTTTTCCAATCTTTTATTGTCCAATTTTGGTGAGCCTGTGCGAATTGTAGCCTCATGTTCCTGTTCTTAGCTGACATGAGTTGCACCCAGTGTGGTCTTCTGCTGCTGTAGCCCATCCACCTCAAGGTTCGACATGTTGTGCATTCGGAGATGCTCTTCTTCTCTTGGTCGTAATGAGTGGTTATTGGGGCCTGCCATAGCAATGCATAGTTTCAGTTACTGTTGCCTTTCTATTAGCTCAAACCAGTCTGACCATTCTCTTCTGACCTCTGGCATCAACAAGGCATTTGCGCTCACAGAACTGCTGCTCACTGGATATTTTCTCTTTTACGGACCATTCTCTGTAAACCCTAGAGATGGTAGTGCGTGAAAATCCCAGTAGATCAGCGGTTTATGAAATACTCAGACCAGCCTGTGTGGCACTAACAACAATGCCACGTTCAAAGTCACTTAAATCACCTTTCTTCCCCATTCTGATGCTCGGTTGGAACTGCAGCAGTTCGTCTGGACCATGTCTACATGCCTAAATGCATTGAGTTGCTGCCATGTGATTGGCTGATTAGAAATTTGCATTAATGAGCAGTTGGACAGGTGTACGTAAGAAAGTGGCCGGTGAGTGTATTTTTAGCAAACAGAGACTGCCCTTCAGATATGTCTGCATTCATATCACCTACTACACAAATAAAGGTAAAATGATGCTCATCACTGAAAGAGTTAATGAAAGCAAGTCCATTCAGATAAATGTCTTAATTCTGAGTACATTCATATGGTGTGTAAACATTGATAATTTCAAGATCTTTGTTTTTAATGTTTAAATGTACAGCAATGGACCAATCAACACCAGTCTTAATAACATTTATGACTGAGTCCAACTTTTTGTGCCATAAAATGGCTATTCCTCCTGGTATTCGGTCTCTCACTATACCCATAGTAAGGTCCATAGTAGATTCCCCAGCTCCACAGAAACAGTCGTTAATACTGTTCCGTTTTCCCAAATCCTGTTTAGATAAATTCTTGAAGACCAAGAATCTTGCATTTTTGCAACAACCAACATGGCCACATGTCACGTTATATCTGGTGCTGTATTTCCAACATGGAGTCCCCAACAGTTGTAGGATATAACATGCATTTAGTTTACAACAAATGTACTGCGGCCACTCCAACCAATCCAGTTGCATCACCGGAAGTAGTCACCCCAGGCCTTTTATCCCTCATGGGCCTACTTTGTGGCTCATAGTAACGCCGCACTACACACCCTCTGGCCACAGCTCCAGGTTATACACCTCATCAACATTCTCACACTCCACACTGACTTTAAAAGAGCGATATCCTAGTAACAATGCACTGACAATAAACATTACGCCTGAGGTTTTCTTCAAGATAGTCCGTAAGTGTCTCATCAAGATCTGGGAAAAACCTTGTAGCAAAGACATTTACAAGCTTCGTCTGGACCACTTTTATGGTGCTATGAACACCAGTACCAATAATAGGCGCAGATCTTTTACTCGTGTGTTTAGCTGTGCTCTTTTCCTGGGCAGAATGACTCTCAGCTTTCATAGGTCACCTTTGTTTTATAGGTGAATTTGGATGTGCAACTGCTGTGCATTTCAAGATGTTACTCACCGTGATAGCCTCCTAGGTACTTCTAGTACACCACGTGTGTCACGTTGGTAAACAAAGCTGAATCATCAATGGTGACGTTACCATCATCCGTGGAACGGGGGAATCCGTGTACGCTGTCACTTCTCTAGGTTATCAGCTTACCAGCTTGTCAGCTTACTGGCGCTGAGGATTCCTGGAGCAATCATATCCTTGTTGTGCAATTCCCCGCAATAGGGCACCAAATGTTGCTCCACTGCTGCTACCCTGTGGTCAATGGTAGTGGTAAATGCACGCAACTTCTCCCCGACATCCACTTGGCGTGTCACTGTCTGCACTTATTCAGAACCTTTTAACAGCTTTTAATGCTGTTGACGCCTTTCTGGTTCCCTTTAAAAGCCACATACTGCTGCTTAGTATTAGGGCACAGCTCAAAAAGAACTTACCTGGAGGACTCAATCAACTCAGAGTCAAATGTATTTGATGCAAGCAAAACAAGTTCATCCTGGCACACAGTCTTAATTTTAACTACAAGAAAACTGAAAAACTCATCCTCTACAATGAGCTTTCCATCAATTGTCTTATAGATCAGTGGCTTTTTTCGAGGGTGACTTTGGCCTGGAACACCAGTACTTGCCTCCGCACCATCTGCCATCTTGTGTGTCTTCTTGATCTTCTGTTCTGTGTGAGCGCTCATTCGACTGTTAAGCTGCCATTAAAGTGTAACAAAAAACCTCACAGTTGAGGCACCCTGCCCGAAAGGCAGGAAGGAAAAAAGGATATTGTTTTTTTCCACAGATAAATGTTAGCTGTCATCTAAACAAGAAAGAAATAAGAAAAAAACCTGTCGACTGTACTATAACGCAGAACCAGCATATTTTTGTCACACATCTTAAACTCCAAAAACGTAGTCGCAACCCATTACTAAATGTAAGAACACGACAAGAAAGAGAAACTAAAGAATTTTTTAAAATATAAGCAACAGCTCAGTATCCCTTCAGTAATACTTTACCTGTGTAAAATATCGCTCACAGGGACAGCCTGTGAGCCAATACTCAGCCAGACTGCCAAAATTCTTTGACATCAAATCATCAGGGTGAGATGCGTTTACTCTGACAACAGATTAAGTGTAGGATGGCTGAATAGTAGAATAAACATTATGATTAAATGCATTTGTTAAGGACAGCAAAGTACATTAGTTTTTCATTGGTGGAGGTTGCTCATGTCAACTACATTTGAGTGTAAACGCAGGGAGAGGATCTGTCTGGTATATAAATAAATAAAACAAAGGAGACGTTTGTAGACTTTAAGAGAAATGGGAATAGGAGAAACAGGAATAGGCCCCTCCTTGAACCGCCATCTTAAAGTGCTGGAGGGGTTTGAGTGCTTGAATGATCCTACAGGCTAGGAAGGTTCAAGATACCTTCATGAGGACCATACAACTGAGGCATGTGATGTCGCCTGAAACAGCGGAGCCGGGGTCCCACCCTGGAGCCAGGCCTGGGGTTGGGACTCATCGAAGAGCGGCTGGTGGCTTGGGTTGCCCCTCGCGGGACCTGGCCGGGCCAAGCCCGAATGAGAGATGCGAGGCCATCCCGCAGTGGGCCCACCACCTGCAAGGGGAACCATGAGGGTCCGGTGCAAAGAGGATTGGGCAGACAAAAGCGGAGACCTCAGCGGCCCGATCTCCGGATACTTTTGCTGGGAAGGAGAGAGCCCGAGCTTCTGCAGGAGGTCGAGAGATATTGACTAGAAATAGTCGGGCTCACCTCACAGTGTTGGCTCTGGAACCCATTTCCTCAAGAGGGGCTGGACTCTCTTCTACTCTGGAGTGGGGAGTACCTGGCCTTCATGTTGGACTCAGTTAGGCCTGCCCTTTGTGACCGTTCCTGTTCATAACTTTTATGGACCGGATTTCTAGGCGGAAAGGGCCGGAGGCGGCCTGGTTTGGGGATCAGTGGATTTCGTTTCTTCTTTTTCCACATGACTTGGTCCTGCTGGCCCCCTCTAGCCAAGACCTACAGCATGCACTTAGGGCTGTTCGCAGCCGAGCGGCTGGGATGAAGGTCAGCTCCTCCAAGTCTGAGGCCATGGTTCTCAACCAGAAAAGGGTGGCTTGTCCTCTTCAGGTTGGAGGGGAGTTCCTGTCTCAAGTGGAAGAGTTCAAGTATCTTGGGGTCTTGTTCAAGAGTGAGGGGAGGATGAAGCAGGAGATCGACAGACTGATTGGTATGGCTGCCGCAGTAGCGATTACAGAGACAGCGTGTGATGCTGTGCTGGTTTGTTGTGGCGAAGAGAGAGCTGAGCATAAAGCGAAGCTCTCAATCTACCGGTCGGTCTACATTCCTACCCTCACATATAGCCATGAATTTTGGGTCATGACTGAAAGAACGAGATCCCTGATACAAGCAGCTGAAATGAGCTTCCTCCGTAGAGTGGCCAGGCACTCCGTTAGAGATAAAGTCAGGAGTTTGGCCATCCGGGAGGGGCTCAGAGTAGAGCCGATGCTCCTCCACATCAAGAGGATTCAGTTGAGGTGGCTCGGGCATCAATACTGGATGCCTCCTGGACGCCTCCCTCAGTAGGCACGTCCCACCGGGAGGAGGCCCAGGGGACGGCCCAGGACATGCTGGAGGAACTATGTCTCTCGGCTGGCCTGGGAGCGCCTTAAGCTCTTTCGGAGGAGGTGCCAGGGGAGGGGGAAGTCTGTTTGTCTCTACTGAGTCTGCTGCCCCTGTGGGAGAAGAAAGAACAAAGCTTCCACACCCCGGAGACCCGGTTTCGGATAAAGCAGAAAATGACGAGTATGAGTATAGTACAAGGAGACTAAACCTACCTTCCAGTCTTGTCTTGCAGCACTTTTTGCACCCCTCCATGTATGAGTATCCAGAGGAGGCAACATGCATATTCAAAAGTGAGAACTAATTCACTAATCACTTTGCTAAACGTGTTTGGCAGTTTAAAAGCCTCTGATTAAATTTTTATAATTTGGGGCCTTGTTCACGAGTGAGGGGAGAATGGAGCGGGAGATCGACAGACGGATTGGTGTGGCTGCTGCAGTAATGGAGACGCTGTGCAGGTCCATTGTGGTGAAGAGAGAGCAAAAAGCGAAGCTCTCTATTTACCGGTCTACATTCTACATTCCTTGCCTCACCTATGGCCATGAACTTTGGGTCATGACCGAAAGAACGAGAACCCAGATACAAGGGCTGAAATGAGCTTTCTCCGTAGGGTGGCTGGGCACTCCCTCAGAGATAGGGTGAGGAGCTCGGCATCCGAGAAGAGCTTGGAATAGAGCCGCTGCTGTTACGGAGTGACATTTTGGACTTTGTTTTATGGTTTCTTGTGATGGTTTATTTTGTCTAGTTGTTTCTATTAAGTTTATTAGTTTGTCCTTTCTCCCTCTTCCGCCTCCTAGTGTTTACTACTTAAGTTTTTTTATGGTTGTTTTCTTTGTATGTATTATTATTCTCCCTTGGATTTTTATTTAGTATCTCTGTGTTTCTGTTTATTTTGTTTATTAGTTACTTTGCCCATCCTCAGCCTTTGTATTTGTTTCACCTGTTCCTTCTGCTTCACTGCTTTACTGCCTCCTTGTCACACCTGTTCCCTGTTCCGTTGATTATCTGCCTTTGTTATCTCACAGTATATAAGTTGGTTTTGTGTCTTTGTTCTGGGCTGGTTCCTTGTGTTTGTCACTATCCCTTTCCCTACCATGACTATGCTTTGTTTATGCTTCGCTTGGAAACTTATGCTACGCTTTGCCATAGTACCTGCAGTGTTTTGTAAGTTTTGGATTTTGACTCTGATTCATACCTGCAGTGTTTTGTTACGTTTTGACCTTTTTAAGAATAAACTAAGATGCGGCTGCCAAGCTCTTGTCTGCACTTTGGTCCGACCCAAAATCCCTTCTCGACATTAGGAACCAGCCATGAGGACCAAGCGGACAAAGTTACAGAGCTGAAGCTATGGGTAAAGCAGCAAGTGGAGACGCTAAGGACTATGTACGGTGAGGAGGTGGAACTTTCGCCCTCACCTCTATTGCTGGAGGAGATGGAAGAATGCTTCGGTGAGGCCGACTGGGCAGATATGGGTTTTGAGCCAAGTCGGAACCGTTGCTCTGTTTCCATCATTGGAGAAGAAGCGGAGGTGGTGGAGGAGTGTAAATACCCCAGTGTTATCCTAGACAACAGACTGGAATGGAGATGCAACTGTGTTGCCATCTACAAGAACGGACAGAGCAGACTGAACTTCCTGAGGAAGCTTAGTTCCTTCAGTGTTTGCAGCAAGATGCTGCATATCTGCTATACGTCTGTTGTGGAGAGTGGGATCTCTTCTCCATCATCTGCTGGGGTGGTAGCATCAGAGCCAGGGACTTAAAAAAGCTCAACAAGCTAATAAAGAAGGCTGGTTCTGTTCTGGAACCTTTTGAAGATCATTGTGCAAAGAAGGATTTTTCATAAAATGAACATTATGGAGAACCCTGAGCATCCTCTTCATGAGACTGTCATACAACAACAGAGTGTTTTCAGTCAGAGGCTTCTTCAGATCTGATGTAAAACAGACCTCTACAGGAAATCATTTCTGCCCACAGCCATCAGCATTAACAACAACTCTTTGAAGAAACCTGCATGATTTGAGCTACAAAAACAACTAATTTCCCATTGGGATGGGTAAAGTATTTTTGAATTGAATTGAATTGAATTTGGGGGCTTCTCAGTGGCACAGTTGGTAGCACTGCTGCCTTGCAGCAAGAAAGTCCTGGGTTTGACTCCCGGCCGGGGGTCTTTCTGAATGGAGTTTGCATGTTCTCTCCTGTGCATGTGTGGGTTCTCTCCAGGTACTCTGGCTTCCTCCCACAATCCAAAGACATGCCTGTTAAGTTAATTTGGTATCTCTAAATTGCCATCAGGTGTGTGAATGAGTGTGTGCTTGGTTGTCTGTGTGTTGCCCTGCAATAGACTGGTGACCTGTTCAGGGTGTACCCTGCCTCCCACCCATAGATTGCTGGAGAATCTATGGGCGCTATGTAAGAAGCGGTATAAAAAAATGACTGACTGAATTGAATTTGAATCATAAAATACCACAATACTAGTTGCCTGAACATAAGTGTAAAATGCTAATTATTTTTGGGAATAATAAATACAGTTTAACTGAGATTAGCACACAACTGTCTGGATATGGCAAACCCAAAAAACTATTTTAATGTCGCCTGAGATACGGTATGCCAGAGTTAGGATCAGAACATGCCAGTTTAGGGCTGTCATCGAACATAACAGAAAAAATGAAGGAATTATGAAGATGCCAGTACCAATATTAGTGTGAACTAATAATCTAACCACTGGGATTTTCTGGATGAAAACCAAACATTAAAACTGAACTAAAAAGCACTTGTGTTGCTCATGATGCTAGCTTAGAACTAACTGAAGTTAACTTTAGCACACAAACTGATAGACACATGACAGTAGCTCAATATAAGCATATTAAAAATGTTTTTGATGCTTGATCAAAAGGTACCTACCTGGTGAAAGTCCTTGGTCTCGCTTTCTCTCCCATGAACATTTGGTCCCTGCTGGTTAATATCCCACAATCCTTGTTTGATTAATCTGTGGTTTCCTCAAGGACCCGGATGTGTCAGACAAAAAAACAGAATTTTGGAACTGAAACTGAATTATAGAACTGAAAGTGAAATAAGTTCTAAAAAATTCTTAATTGAATAATTAAATGCCACAATTACTGCACACGTTTGTCAATAGCTACATTTTAACACACTAATTTAAGAGTTAAAGCAAATTATAAATAACAGTACATACATTTAACTGATAAAATGTTATTTGTTTATCCGTCTTTCCATGCATATATTTTTTAAAGTTCACCGTTGCTGTTTTTGTTTTTGCAATTGCTCTGTATAATTTAATAACACCTAGTTTATGTAATCTATTTTACATATAAAATTCTTTAGGAAACCTTAGTTAAATCTAGACTTTTTTTGCCTATGAGATGATCTCAGTGATACACATTATTACGCCAAGCTGAACACATCCAGCTATTGGCTCAAAAAATTTTTTGATTCTTTACTTTTTTCATAACTATAATAATTAATTGCAGCTGCACCCTAAACTGAGCTCTCCTTTCTGTTCACCTCATAATAATTGTCTCGTATTCTTTGTTGTGGCTTAACCTGAGGTGTTTGTAATGTAGCCACAACCTCTCACCATATTGTAAAGTACAATGAGATGACATTGGTGCTATTTAAAAAACAGAATTTACATTGAAAGTAATTTGAATTGTTTACTATGGTCCAGTGATTTCTATCCAGCTTCTATAAATCCTCGAGTCTGCTTTTTGGTACCTTTAAGCTGCTTGATTTGTTTAAAAAATGCACCACAGCAGTTAGTAGTCTGAATCAGACAATGTTATCTGCAACACCTTTTCAAGCTCCTTATCTTGAACCACAAAAATGATAAGAAGCGTCAATTGCTATCTATCTTTTTTTGTTATTTCATCATATATTTTAGGGGTAGAGTTACTTATTTTGGCAATAAACCTCATCATCTCTTCTGTTGTGGGATGACAACATTGTTTGCTTGTACCTGGAGCCTGTAAATAATGTTAGCTTTGTATTCACAGCAATCGCACTGGGCAGGTTACCTGAACAATATGACGGGTTACAATTACAAGTTACTCCATTCAAAAATTAATAGCTGTGTATGAGTATTTCAACAACACACTACATGTCTCAATAATCAGCTGCAACTTAACATTGCCTTTTTATAAAAATGATGTGACAAAGTTCTGTATTTTTCAGCTTGTCCTGGAAAAACAAAAACTTGTCGCAATGGAACTTCATCTTTCAGAAAACAAATACTGTAATCTGGTATGTATGTTACTATTAGTTTATATATGATGTTTTTCTTTATTATCCAAAATAAAATGTTGGTTAAAATTTGTGTAAATGTTAGCACCAATGAAATAATAAAAAAAATAAAGTCTTAAGGAATTTCATTAAGAAGTTGTAAAATATTTTTTTCTTGTAGTAATTCTAAAGTAAATGGTTTGTTTATGTCAGTCTTCATTATTACAGGAAACAGTTTCAGATTGATTGTAAACATTTCCTCTGTTGCTCCCCCAGGCTCAGGTCATCAGTGAAGACAGAATCCAACCAGGGGGAATCAAAAATCCAAATCATATAGTCCAACATGACTACACAGGTAAAGCTTTGCCCAACTTCTGCCAGGTAACAAGGACTATATATACTAAAAAGCCTTTTTAGTATTTAATTTAATTCAATTTATTTAAATTCAATTCAATTCAGTTTATTAGTTAGGCCCGAGCAGGAAGCCTGCAAGGGCCTATTATAATTGCTCGATTTTTCGTTATCGTTATTATTAGAATTCCGTTGCATCTTTGCGGGGCAATTTGGGGGCTTTGCCATGGCCCTAGATGCACACGATTTTACCCAAAATTATCCCCCTGTGAAATTTTTGTCCTTTAATGTCATTTCAGTGGGCGAGCCCAAACCTCTTAGCCACGCCCCCAATTGTGAGATAGGCCAAACCGAAAGTCGTAGAGATCTGAAATTTGGCACACTGGTAGAACTCCTCAAACCACGAAAAAAAGTATCTTGGGGGTATGCCCTAAAATGCACAGGAAGTCAAAGGCTAATTTCTGGCCGTTTTTCACTTTTACTTACTTCGAACTTTAATGAACGCCTCCTAGGAATTTTGAGCTATCAGCTTCATATTTGATCAATATGCAGTTAAGGCATGGGGGATTAAAAGTTATCAAAATTGTTTTCGGCCATGTTTAGGGGACGTGACTGGGGCACGATTTTGGTATTTGCGCCCAAAGTGAAAAAATGCAATAACTTTCCCAACGGAACGCCAAATCACACCAAAGTTGGCATGAAGGAGGACCTTTGGGTTACCGACGAACCTATGGGGTGATATGCTGATCTGGCTGTCTACACTGAATCTGCTTCAAACTGTGTCAGGTGACTGATCTAGTGGGTCTAACTTCGTTTGAAGCACAGTGACTTTTCATGAAAGGGTGTGGCCGTGGTGGCGCGGCGAAGTTGAACGTCATGCCATGAACATACGTTTGGCTCTAATTTTCACATAGATCATCTGATCTGCACCAAATTCAATATGGGGATCCTAGTCCAGTCCCCAAAAGAGATCTGATCAAATATTTGGCACGCGTGACCTAATTCTTCCACAGCGCCCCCTAGAATATTTAAAACAATCAGCCCCAAGCCATGCTTTGACCGAAGATTGTGAAATTTGGTACACATATGTAACTTCTCAGGACCTACAAGAAAGTCTCTTGGAGCATTGGTCCAAGCTCCACAGGAAGTCGGCCATTTTGGATTGAACTTGCAATTTTGACCCCGGTTTTGCCTTTTTTAGCCCGCATATCTGAGCAAACTCCTCCTACAGCTTTTGATTTAGAGACTTGAAAATCACTCAGTATACTCCTAAGGTACTGGGGATCAAAAGTTATCAAAAGCTTTTTGCTGCCTGAAAGCCTGTAGGCGTGGCCAAGCCTCAAAATCTGACTTCTCGCCATAAAAGACGAAATTGATATAGCTCCTACAAGGAAAGTCATAGAGACCTGGAACCTTCTGAGATTGGTCTGCCTCTGGTTCTGAACAATATTCACTGATCAGATGCTGACATCATCAAAGCCTCTGAGAACAGGAAATGTCATGTTTTCCTTTAGAGAGTAAATTTTTGATGTTCTTCACCTAATCAATGTGAAAGTGACAGATAACATGATGGTCTAAGACAGAATCCAGTACTAACTGGTTTGGCTGGAGGGTGTGGCCGTGGCGGCACGGTGAAGTGTGATGTCACGCCAGCCCATACATTTGGCTCTAAATTACACAAGCATGCTCTAATTTACTCCAAACTGAATATGGTTGATCTTTGTCAGCCCCCAAATAGCCCTATTAGATTATATTGGAATTTGGAACAACAGTGCCCCCTAGGACATTTCAAGTGCTCTATCTCCCTCATACATCATCGGATCCACTTCAAATGTAGTATACATCGTCATGGATCAATACTGAACATGTTGGCACAGTCAACTGATGACATCATTTTAATCACACCCACTAATTAACAAGTGAGTACAGCTTCCATCAGCGATGTCGTACTTCGGCCAAACTTTTCATGCTTCTCGCCAGAGCAGAACTCTGCATGTCCAAAGATTGTTTAACAGGTTGTTCACAGTGTCACCTAGTGGCGACATGTGGAATCGAGCGGCAGTCTCGTCGGCAGCATATAGGCAGTGAGGCAGGCTCCCGGGGTCGCTGCACAGGCAGGGCGTCACTGAGCTGCAAGGGCCTACAATCCTGCTTGCAGCTTTAATTAATATTTATGTTTATTTTCACAACACATATCAAATATTACAAGTCATGTACATTGATAGGTTTTATTTAGTCAACTCAGAGGTAAGGAAACGACACAGTCAGTTATACTTGCGGCAAGGGTAGGTAACACTCTGCAGTGCAAAACTACAAAGTGTTGGCACCCCTCTCTCTTTATTTATACATGCTTGGTCACACACAGTTCAACCCTAACATTCAGGGTGGGTGTGTGTGTGTGTGGGGGGGGTCAGAAAGGTTAGGGTTCATTTGTCTTGATTATAAACAAACAGAGGAAGTGGGAAGTGGGCACCTGGTGAATAGCCCCCAGATGCTGCTAGTAAAATAATAAAAGAATAAAAGCATAACTCATTCTTGTGACCATCTCCCTTCCTGTAACATGTAAGGAGGGAAAAGCACTTAGATGAGTGATAAACAATACAAAAAGTCATAAAAACCCTAACAGTTCCCCCCTGTTTTATCACGAATAAGTCATGAGTAAATACATGTAAAATGAAACACTCTGTGTAAGCACAAACCCTCAGGATGGAAAACAGATTATTTTGTGGGAAACACTTACACGGTTCCTCCGCCCCTAGGCAACCACCAATCATGGCAGAGTGAAACAATATAATAAAGCAAAGAAACAAAATGTAATAATAAAAAATAAAAGAATTAAAACAAGCCTTGTTCATATCATCATTGCACTTTTTCTCATTTCACTTAAACAGCAACTTCTTTCGATTTTCTGCTTTAAGGTCATTTTATGAAGTACAAGTATGAATACACTCAGGCATGGAAGATATATTCATTTACAACATGTCATCATAATCACCTGCTTTTTGGGTCCAGTGTCCATCTTGTCCATCTCTTCTCGTGTGATGTTACATCCTGTGGATCCTGTCTTAAACAGAGAAAGAGCCCTGCTACCAGGTTTAAGCTCAGGCTTATCAGTCCTGTCCACACATCACAGAAAGCCATGCTAAATTGGGCACAGGTCAGTTGTTTTCTTTGCCGGTTTGAGATGTTGGACCATATGGGTCCAACCCCTTTGTACCCGGTCATTCCCCTGTTACCCCGTCGGTTGGTTTGGCTCCTGTAACAGTGATATTAGCTTATAGTGGATCTTGTGGATCCAGGATGGTCTCTCTGCGATTTTCAGAGCTGTCGGTGTGGTCAGGAGAACACGGTATGGCCCTCTCCAGCAGGGCGTGCTCCAGTCCTTTCTGTGAAGTGTCTTAATCAGAACCAGGTCCCCAGGCCTCAGGTTGTTCTGTGAAATCGGAGCAGAATTTACTGGCAGACTACTGGACAACTGTACTTCTTTTGTTTGTAACATCTTATTCATCCATTCAGCTAATGATGTTTCCTGCTGTGCTTTTCCTATGTCATCCATTTCTGATGGCAATGGAAAAGGTCTGCCATGTACTATTTCAAATGGAGTGAGACCAGTTTGATTTGGAGTTATTCTCATCCATAATTTAACCAGAGATAGAAATTCAGGCCATGGCCTCCCTGTTTCTTCCATTGTTTTCATTAATCTATTTTTTATTGTTCCATTTGTTCGTTCAACCAGCCCAGCAGATTGTGGGTGGTAAGAACAATGTTTTTTTAACTGAAACCCTAATGCTTTAGAGCACAGTTCTATTACATTATTTACAAAATGAGTCCCATTATTTGATCTTAGGATTTGTGGGATACCATATGTAGGGAAGAAATATGTCACTAAACTCTTCGCCACTGTGAGCGCATCACAGTGTTTTGCAGGGTACATTTCAACCCACTTTGAAAATGCATCTATGACCACTAAACAATAGTTCTTTCCCCCTGACCATGATAACTCTATGAAATCCATGTGTATTGTGTGAAAGGGATGAATTGCTGCTGGGAACTGGCCTCTTTTGGGTCTCATGTTCCCCTGTGGATTATGTTTGCAGCAAATAATACATGATCTACAAAAGTTTTTTGCATAGTCAGAAACATTTATGGTATGGAAATGTAGATTTACTAAGTGTATCATTCCCCCTCTCGACACATGGGCAATCCCGTGTGTCGCATGGGCCGCCATTTTGTATAAATTCTTTGGTAATATTGGCTTATTTCCCAAATGATAAATGTCATCTTTCTTTATGGCCCCTCTATTCAGCCAAGATTTAACTTCTGCAGCTGGTGCAGATTGTTGTGAATCTTTCAGCACATCTGTATCTATAAATAGGAGATCTGACATTTTCAAAGTGAGGGGAAGTCTAGAAGCTATTTTAGCAGAAATGTCACCAAAGGTGTTTCCCTTTGTTTCCATGGTTTCATCAGATTGATGCGCTTTACATTTACAAAGCGCTATCTTTGCAGGTAGCTGGATAGCTAACAGCAGTCATTTTAACAGATTAAAATGTGTCAATTCTGTTCCAGTTGATGTTTTAAACCCTCTATTTTCCTATATTTTAGCAAAATGGTGAACAGAACCAAATACATATTGGCTGTCTGTATAAATGGTTAGGATTTTTCCGTCATTTAGTTTACACGCTCTGATAACAGCATACAGCTCTGCAGTCTGTGCTGAGCATGTATGGGGCAGGGCCTGTGATTCTATAATTTTAGTTTCAGTGGTTACTGCATAACCAACTTTGTTTTTTCCATATTCATCTTTTGATGTTGATCTATCTACAAAGATTATTTGTGAGTTTTCCAGAGGTGTCTAAGAGATATTTTGCCTAGGTTTTGTGTCTTCCTCAACCTTTGTTTTACAAGAATGTGGTTTCCCATCTTCTGCTGTTGGAATTAGCGTGCTAGGGTTTAGTGGACCACATCTTTGCAGAGTTATATTTGGTTGTGAGAGTAACAATGAGGTCAACGTAATATGCCTTGCATGAGTCAAGAAAGAAAGTGAAGTTTGTAGCAATACAAGTGGCACTGAATGAGGAATTTTCAGTGTGAGTGGGTGGCACAATACAATTTCAGCTGTCTGTTGCACAGCTTCTACTGCTGCGATGCAGCTCTGCAGACAATTTGGAAATCCAGATGCCACAGAGTCCAATTTTTTAGAATAAAATGCTAAAGGTCTGTTTTTGGAGCCAAATGGTTGGGTTAATACAGCTTTCATATAACCCTTACATGCATCTACACAAAGTGTGAAAGGCTGGCTATAACCCGGCAGAGCTAAGGTGACTGTTGTTTGAAGCAGATTTTTTAGCTCTGTGAATGCTACTTCTCTTTCCTTAGTCCATATGATTTTGTCTTTTAATGTCATGTCTTTGTCCTAGATCATAGATTGCAAGGGTTGTACAATGGCTGCATAGTCTGGTAGCCATTCTCTGCAAAAATTACACAGTCCCAGAATGGACATCATTTGTTGTTTAGTTTGTGGTTTTGGGGCTTCCTGTATGGCTGTTTTTCTACTACTTAGGAGTGAACAACCATGTTGTGATAACATATGTCCCAAATAAATCACTTTCTCCTTGCAAAACTGCAGTTTATCCCTAGAGGCTTTGTGCCCCGTCTGGTAGAGATGTTTCAAAACTGTTATAGTAGCTTCCTCACAGTGTTGTTGAGTGTCTGAAGCTATAAGAATATAATCTACATACAACAGGACTTGACTATGTTCAGGCACCTCACAGGTGCTCATAGAGTATCTTAAGGCTTGTGTATATACATGTGGGCTTTCACTGAAGCCTTGTGGTAGTCTGGTGTAAGTGTATTTTTTCCCTTTAAACTGAAAACCAAATAAATGCTGTGACTCTTCATGCAGTGGTACTGTAAAGAAAGCATTGCTAAGATCTACCACTGAGAAATATTTGTCGTTGATTTCTTCTCTTCATTGGCTTGAGCATGGGTCGTAGGTCTGAAGAAAAACAAACATTAACTCTATAGTTCTCATACATCCAAAACTGGGGATATAAGAGGAACCGTCACCGTTGATTAAAAAAAACAAAGGCAATGTCGTCTCCTTAGAAACAAATCCTCTATAGGTTTTCACCTGCGCATGAGCTGCGTCTAATGGTATTCGATTGGGATATGAATCTTCTGATCTTCTAGTATCAGACAGATTTCCAGCTTGCAAGCGCTTCTGGGAATGGCCAGTGTGGAGGAAAAGTAAAGCCGCCCGCATGCTTCTATCTCTCCAGAGATTGCCCCCTTACGTCATAAACGACTTGGTAATGGTGCTTAAAAGTTTGTTTCCTCTGCTTTTATAGCTCTGATGACTCTGGATCAGTGCTTCTGTGTTTTTTTTTTGCGGCTCTGCTCTGTTCTCTCAAAACCTAAGTCGGTCGTGGTAGATGGTCGCTCACACTGAGGCTGGTTCTGCTGGAACTTTTGTCCTGTTAAAACGGAGTTTTCCTTTAGACTATCACTACATGCATACTCATTATGAGGGATTGCTTTAAAGTCAATGCAAGCGACTGTCAACTGTTGCAGCATGATTATCCAGCAGGAGTGAATGCTGTAAGTCACTGGCTTGATGCAATCTGTTGAGTTTCCTTTGACAGAAAACCTTTTAACCAATTTGAATAAACCAAATCTGACTGCTCTGTTTGATAGTTAGGATTAATTGGAATGTACGTACTCGACTTGAAATCTGTATGATTCGATTGAATTGACTTTGTAATGTGCCTTGAGACGTGTTGGGAAATGGCGCTATATAAATAAAACTGAGTTGAACTGAATTGAAGTGAGAAAGTGTAAAAAACTTCTGACAGGTAGTGTTTGTCTGCATTAACCACTTATACTGGAGTAGTTTAGAGTTAATATTACCCGTTTGTCTCTGGAAGTTAACACAGATTTGTTTCCATTCCTCTTCTGAAATGTCTATTCAGATTTATCTTCCAAGATTCACGTCTAGGGGTTGTTGATTCAGTAGACTCGGTTGTAAGCCAGTTGCAAAGAAATTATAATCCCTATAAATTTTTTCCTTGATAATTAATTCTTCTGTAAAATTGAAACAGGGATAATCATATCCCTCACTCTGAGGAGGAAAACGGCCTACCAGTGAGCTATTGCTAATTACCGGAAACACTTTGCTAAGGTATGACATGCAGGGTTTTCTTTACCATGAGTTAACAGAGTTATGCATTTAAATCCTATTGGATCCGCGTTCTCATATATGGGAGCAGGCATAGTGGCCAGAGTGGGTCTAGCAGCCGCACATGCTATACAATTGCTCAGGGCCGACTCACGTGCTGTCTGAGCCATCCATGTCAACCACAAATTGGACTCTAAATCCCAGAGCCCCTTGGATAACATCTTCCGGGGTTAAGGTGTTATAGTCTATCTGAACCACAAGGGTTTTCACTTCACCACCTTTGGCCATAACAGAAACAAGATTAATTCTAACATTTCTACCATGATCTCGTGCGATCCATCCTGGCAAATTTCCTCCTAAATACATATAAAATCCGGAACTCATATTTCCACCTCTAAGAGTAGGTGGCATTATTGTAATATTAGGGTTTTGGTAGGGGTTGCTCTGTATTCCTCCTCATTGCTGAGTAATATTGGATTAATACCTCCAGTTGTCAATTTACCCTTTGCTTGTCCTCTAGCCAAGGTCACCAAATGCTGAAATGTTTCTGCATATGGATTATCTGACAGTATTCATCCCTGTTTAGTGTCCCAAATAACAAAACCCTGGGCCGTTATGCCAATGTTCTCCATACCATCCACCACACCTTTCTGATAGATACTCAGATACACATTATATATAGTCCAGGCTAGCTCACTGCCCTCACATGTAAACACAGAACAGAGATCAAACTGAAATGTGGAGTATGAGCCAAGTACATACTCCAATTCAATACCTCCATGTCTTTTAATGCATGTATCTGATGTTTCAGTCATTTTCCGGAGTACATGACGACGGCTGCGGAAATTGGGACTGGAGGGTGTTCACCACTCTGGAAAACATCACACACCATGAATACAATTATTCCCACAAGTGTCATTATTAAACCTCCCCCACATTTCCATTTACAACTTTGAGAGCGAGCGGTCGGATCTCTGAGCCAAAATAATTAAAACAGTGCTCAGAAATATTCTCCCCTGAAACAGTCTTCACGAGAGGGTACTTTATTCTTCAAAAAGCGCACAGAATCATCTTCATCAAAAATTCCAGAAGTCACCCTGCCTCCAGTCTTCACGGGGCGGTTTTTATACAGATACAAAGCATTGGTGTGTATTTGGATTCTCTTGACCAATTGAAATACATCATATTCATTTACGTAATACATCTTGCATCCACAACATTACTTTCTCTATTTTTCCGAGAATACACATTCAGCCAACATCTGGAAGACATCAGATTGGCGTACGTGACATTTTATAATAACACTCTCATGACTTTATTTGGATGCAAACTCTCAGGTCAAATTGACCTGGCAGGACTTTAGGGATATCAAAACATTCCCAACTGAAACACAATGCAAGCTCTTATTATTCTATGTCACACTGGCCTGGCAGAGTCAGAATATCAAGATTTCCTGCAATAACAAACTCATCAGTCTTTACCTCTCGCCAAGACCTTTTCCCTAATGTAATCTGTTTCCAGACAGGCCTGTTTCCTAATGCACAGAAGAAAGAATTCACAGAATTCATCTTATAATGGTAAACACAATAATAACACTTTTAATCTATTCAAACACAGCTTTATGCCTCTACACAATTAACATCCCAACAATGCATCACCATTTTTATTCTTTGTACCAGATCAATACCACTTACCCAGGAGCTTACAACCTTCACACACACTGTGGGATTTACTCAAGAATGTCAATTAACCATCATACATCAAATACATAAAACAACAATAGCATAACCAATGCTCCAAAGATTAATTGACAGAAAAGACACCACATTCAATGATCACATAATCAAAATCAAGAGTCACATATTTTCCGATTCCCAGTCCTGAATTTATCGGTTGATTAGTTGACTATAATGACTCCTTGTAGCGGATAAATCCTCTTGAAAACCAAAAAAAAAAAAGTATCTGGAGTGGATAAATCCTCTTCTTTCAATCTTGAAAACTAAAAGAAAAAGTCTCTGGAGTGGATAAATCCTCTTTAGCTCAGTGCGATCACACCGGTGAGCCTCCAGGGGATTATTATGCCCCTATATGACACCTCTGGTGCCAGTGACTTTGTAGGCTCCTCACAAACTGGCTGCAATGATACCAGGTTTCTCCATTTCCTCTCAAACGAACCACCTGAGATGTTCTTTCCAGGACTTGGAACGGGCCTGTGTACCTGGGTTCCTGGCTCGATGATGACCTTGAGCCTCACCCAGTTGACTCCTGGTACCACATGGGCCTCTTGTTCCCTCAGGTCCTCTGGAAAATTCTGCCGCTAGGGTCTGCAACTCATTAAAGAACGTGTTAGAAGACAATTGCACCTGTTAGAAGACAAACAGGTGCAAATTCACCTGTTTGTCCTGGTATCTGCTGTCCTTATTTTTTCCAGGAGCCATGTCTGGAAATGTTATGATTAATTAAACATATTACCACAGAGTATCTCTTTCCCAGGTTGGGTGTCATTTTAAACTTACCTGGAGATGAATGCATAGTAAGTTTTGGAATAAATTATCCACAGATGGAACAGTTCATCATATCTTTTAAATATGGGTGCCACCATTGTTCTGGATTGATAAGCACTTGCGAAATACCTACATGTGATGCCTCTTCCGAAATGTGTTCTCTCATGTTTGGTGGCATCACAACTTTACCACCAGGGCCTCTCCAAAGGCCATCTTCTTCTTTTGGTCCTTTTCTCTTCCACACAGTAAGTTCCTCAGGGGGAGAACCCCTTTTGTGATGTTGTTTGATTTTTTTTCCAAGTTTAGGTGTTCAAAGTTCTCAGCTTCAACACTTACTAAATTGAAGCTGCGTGCATAACCCTAACCCTTTTTTAGGCAACAACAAGGCTCGACCCACAAATCTAATTTCATTTTCATATTTGATTGGCTTCTGTGCTGCAGTCACAAATCCACTTCTCAACCTTTGTTTCAAATCAACATGTCTTTTTCCATATTATCTAGCATACAGCTAACATACTGAATCACCTCTATATCCCCCTTTTTGCTGAAACAACACTGTTGTTACAGAAACATCTAAATAAAAAGGCAGACAGTAATCCTGAAAGAGCCAATTGTGCAGCAAACTACAGCAGGTGTTTAAACTTAATGAATGATTCCTTGCGTCTGTGTTCCAATTCAGTGATGCATTACGATTTCTCATACCCTGCTTTTTTACCAAAAGAGCCAGTGGTGCTGTCAAACCAGTGTAATTAGGGACATAGTTTCTGCTATTGGCAGTCAAACCCAAAAATGACAACAAATCTTTGTTTGGGATGATGTAAACTGGCAGATTTTTGTGCAGAAAAAATATGGGTTCCTGTTGTTGAAATAACAGTTCCTAAAAAGTAACCTGTATTCTTCAATCTGTTTTTCATTTTACTCACTTCGACACCTTTTTCTGCAAGATGTAAAAGAATAGAGTTGGTAGCTTCAATACACGCGGTTGCTGTTCGGACTGTAATCAGAAAACCACCTCTGCTGACAACGTGCAGTCCTGGAGCTGCTGTTTGAGAACCTGATTTGAGAACCTGACCCGGGGATAAGGCAAAATCTTAAGGCAACCTGGTGTCTCTCAAGTGCTGATTCTTATAAGTGAACGAGAAGATATCCCTGTAGTGCTCAGCCAGTCAGCTGTCAGAGCTCCTTTTCACAGGCAGAATGAGGGTGTTTCAAGCAGACTGGCAGAGTTCTAACACACCTGCTTTGAACAGCCCCTCAATGGTGTCAGCAATTCCTGCTTCTGCAGCAGGAGAGTGTGAGTACTGGTTTCGCCAGATGGGGAAGACATCCTGCTACTTAAATTCCATAGGGGCAATGTTCACACATCCAACATCAGTAGGTCCTAGAGCCCATAGATGTGATGGACAACTGGATAAAACAGCCTCAATCAGAGGGTGATCAGTTAATTCTCTGCCATGTTATCTAGATAGCTGATGATGTTCCAACACGGCACAGTCAGATGCAGTAACTGCAATACAATAAATGTTAATGAAGGGAGAAAAAGAAAGGGCTGGTACAGCAGTAGGTTGCTAATCAGTGGGTGCAAGGGAACATGTTACAACTCCTCCCTGTTCTTTAGTCTGATGACTGATGACACAAGGTGAGGTACAGCTTCATTAAACATTTCATAAATGTTTTAGAGGAAATGGTCCATATTTTCTCTGCTAAATATTCCTCAAACTTTTCCTGAAACCAATCTGTTTGGTTCTCATTTCTCTCATAAAACAAAGTCACACGTGGCAGAGCAGGTTTTGGGCTGCAAGAAGCCAGGGCCCAAATCCAGAGTTTCCACATAAGGAAACTGGACCTCACCCCAGCACCAGAAGGTGTTTCTGGCTCAATGAAGCCCTGATAAATGTCCACATAAGACTCCTCCTCTTCAGGCCACAGTAAATACTAATGTGATCCAGGGCCATCCGCTGCATGCAGTGTGGCTCCATCTGGAAAAGTCACAACCAAACCATCCATGGAACAAAGTATTGTAGCTCCCAATGCAATTAAAATGTCTCTGCCGAGTAGATTTACAGGTGCGTCAGGTGAAATAACAAATGAATGCAACAGTTTTTGTTTTCCAACCATAGTGTAAAGAGGTGTAGACACAGCCAGAGTCTGTTTCACCCGATCAGACATTTTATTAGATGGAGAAATATTCAACGTGGAAAAGGTGGCGTCAGTGTTCACAAGAAATAGCAATGTGTCCCTTTAATTCCACTGGAACAATGGGTTCTGCCTTTTTCCCATTGTCTGGACCTCTCTGTGGGGTGTGTCACTGTGGTATGAGTGCTGCATTGTGCGGTGACAGGAGCTTGTTGTGCCAGAGGTTGATGCAAGGATGGAGGAGGTCCTTCTGGGCGTGCCCCATAGCGCTGAGGGCAGCTGCGGTCCCCATGATCCGTCTGCCCACATACTAGTTAGGAGGAGGAATAAGCTCCTCCCTGTCCACCCCTTCGTCCAGCCCTCTTTCCAAATGGTCCACCCCTGGCCCAGCCACGAGGACTATATGGGTGTGACTCCCACTGGATAGGTGGAGCCAGTTGATATACATTGGTAGGAGCTATGAGTAACGCTTGAGGAGGTTTTACCTCCCCCAGAGCTGCTGAAGTGGGCGGAGATATAACAGGAGCCATCATCCAATTGCTCCTCTCTCAGCCTTTGCAGTGATAATTTTCTTATCAGGCTTTTACTATTCCTCTTCTATCTTACTGTGGTTAATTGGACAGTTTTAAGTTTTTTGTCTAATGCATCAGGCTGTTTCTTTTCATGTTCTATTTGTTCTTTTTTCTCCACCAAATATTCCTGCATGTGGTGTAACAAATGTCTCTCCCACCTAGCGTGACCAAACCTTTCTAAATCTGGGTTTCCTTGCATATTCCATCCATCACAGTTTGTCTAAAATATTGAAGTCCATCGAGTCACTGTCTGTTTGATACAGGTTTCTACTGCCTCATAAAGAAACATGTGTTCGTCCGTCTCAGAAAAATGTAAGCATGGTGTCTGATTTTTTAGATGAGAACATGCCACGCAGCGCGTTTCCCCTCCAGCCACAGCAAAATAAGGTGTTGCATCGCATTGATGAGAAGTGTGGACCGCATTCTCAATAACTTGGAGATTACTACGTGGAATGCTGTGACCCAAAAGTTGTCTGAAATCTCACAATGCTAAAGTTATACCAGCTAATAATCTGTCTAGTTCATTTAACCATGGCCTCCGTAAACGGATTATTAGTGTTGATGTGCGGTGGTGATGTCGACACCTCGGTGTCTGTGTTACTTTCTTTGCCACGCAAGCAGCTGCATTACACGCCTCCGATTTCTCTCTGCCTATATTTCGTGCATATTTTCCCTTATTCAACACACCCATTCTATCCTTTCTGCGTTTGCTTGATCCCGTTACACCTGTATTTAACTAGCCAGGGCAATAAATGGTTAGACGGTGTTATACGTAATTCCCTTCACTTTGACAACATTTTCCAGACATTGTTTTACTTTATTGACGTTGTGTGAATCTATATGAGCATACCAAATGCGCTGCAATTCATCTATTTTGTCTTCATTCTACATCCGCAAACGTAAAGTTATGCATTTAACTACTGTTCCCTGAAGGAGAGTAACGATACTCAGTGTTGTACTGAGTGAATCGACTGAAAGGGAACTCCCTGTAAATCTCACCATGCATATTAATATTTGATAACTGCGGCACAAAACCACCCAGTTTTCGAATCACAATGCTTGTTTCCTCAAATTTTCACACAGCTCATGCAATGATGTCACCTCTCACTCGCAGCCAAACATACACATACACGCATACACACACTGTGCACAGCAAGGAGAGAAAAGGGAAATAAAAAGAAAGCAGCGCAGACAGTTGAAACCCTACGGTTGCCGGCAACTAGGAGAAAGGTTCTCAGTTAACTGAGTGTAACATTTAGGTCTGGACCAGGGAAGTTACTCCGTACCTCAACGGCCACACTTTTTAGTCGCTTTCAACCGCGGCGGGGCAAACCGGTCCTATAACTGCATCCTGTTTGAGGTAAGTGGAACTTCCGGGTGAGCCAACCCGTTCCTAAGTCCAAACGTCCCCAACTAAACCATATCCACGTTTTGGGTGAGCCAAATCCCGAGAGTGGAACTCTCAGCACGATCCATAACTCCGCGTCCGGTAGAAGGGGGGCTAGACTAGCGACCAGCTCTGGGGCACAGAGTTTTTTATCCTAACTTCTCTTCTAAACCGCCTCCACGCGGCCCATTAAATACACCTCAGGTTCATCACATCATACAGCGGGGAAACTGCCAAGTAAAAACTACTTACCTTCGTCCCCGCTGATGATGTGTTCTCCTTCGGTTATGCTCACGACATCCGGCACGGCACCAAATTGTTGAGGTAAAATAATTCCACCAGATATCATAATGCAGCCTCAACACCCCAGTCCGGATGTTGTGAGAAAAAACAGATGAAGAGCACGAACTTAAGATTAACACAGGTTTAATTTGGTAGATAATAAGTCCAACGATGTCCAATGCAAAAAGGAATACAAACAGAATAACACAAAGAAAGAGAATTACCTAAGGCCTCAGGAAGAGAGCTCGGGTTTCAGCAACGCATGGCTGTCTTTATCGAGACGTCTGCCTCATCACAGATGCCAGAAGATCTTAAACCATCTACTTTAAGCTTACTGACTGAGCCTGCCCCTTATGTAGTCTGGCACTGTAAATCAGCCAAGCCCCCTTTGTGGGTAGTTTATTATCTATACCGTGCCCAAAAGTAGACATTTATTGTTTTACTGCCCATACAGCCAGCATTCACTGCTTGCAGCTGTTGAGAACCTCCTAACCTCTGTTTCAACTTGTTCCAACCTGACTCCTGCTGTGACCCTGTGACTTCTCTCCTCAAGGCTCACACATGTTAAATCTCAGTTTTATGTTCCCATATGCAAACTAAACACATATGAAACTAAGTGATTTTAATTCTCAACAATAGCCATATCGTTTCCTTCAGCTTTTTGGCTATACAAAACATTGAAGACACGTCTTACAAAATGAAATCCATGTCTGTATTTAATAAACCCATTTTGATCATTGTCAACAATACCTGGGAGTGTCTCCTCTAACCTTTAAGCCAAGACTCACTCAGTATTTTAGTGTCAGTGGTTATTAGACTTATGGGATGCATGTTTTCACAAGTAGTGGTAGGTTTCCCTGGTTTAGGTAACAGAATTATCATCATCTTCTCGCATTGAAATAGGAACCAATTTACAATTATAGCATTCTATATATTTCTATATATCTGTCAGGGGCTTAACTAGTTTTTCCTTGAAATATGTATATAAATCAAAGGAATGGGCATCAGGCCCTGCTGCTTTACAACCTTTTAATAAATGTATGGTCTGTAAAGTTTAAGCTGTGTTAAGTTGTCTGTCAACATTGATCCCTAATCCCTCAGATATATGGTAGATATTCAAAAACATGGAATGGATATCAGGTGCAGTTTTATATTCAGATATAAATAAATTTTCATAACAATTTCGAAATACTTTGTTTATTTTCATTGGATGTACAGTAATATTTCCATTTTCCTTATTGTTAGTAATTGCTCTTTCTGATTGCTGTTGATTAATACACCAAGAAAGAAATCTGCTGTTATTCTCCATGATCATAAAATTGTTGCTTTAACCTTAATAAATTGGCTGCAGCATTTTCATGTTATTTCATTATATTGGATTCTTAACATTAACAGATATTTTAAAACATTATCAGTTTTCTGGCATGCTTGTAAACTATGCTCTTCAAGTAAACAGATTTTTTAACTAATTTATAATCTGTCCTCTGGCCAGGTTGTGGCTTTGATCCGGTGCCAGGCTGGGGGAGATCAGGAACTGAATGCTCTGTTGGCTCTGCGCTGTGCTTCCGGCTGACTCCTCTTCATTGGGGGTCGGTGCTTCTTCGGGTGGGGGACTGGGTGTCGGGACTGGGAATTGGGATTTGAGGGCTTGGGTGGTTCCGGGGGGGCCTGGGATTTTAGTCCGGGTTTTTGGTTGGTTCTCTGGGCCCAGTGCCTGTCCCTAGCCTTGGGCCTGGTAGATGTGCCTGTGCCTCCTTCCTTTGTTGTAACTCTGAAAATGGGTGCCTATTGGGGTCAGCTGGGGAGCTGGCTCCCTGGGAGAGCGTTTTGTCCCCCATTCCTTCCCTCCCCATCCCCGGAGACCTGCCTCTGCCCACTCTATTACACTACCACTCATGTAGGACCTTAGGGTGCGGGTTCGTCATTGGAGTAACTCGAGGGTTTTCCATCTCCGCAGTCCCATGTATGTATTTTGTACAACTTAGACACTCACTTATATCATTTTCATGACATGTAGGGCCTTGGGAGTGGGCACGCTTAATAGCAACCAGAGGGGAGTGTGTTTTATTAACCTCACCTCTGGTGCCTGTGCCTACCTCTAAGGGTTAAGTTGCATGTAGACATGGAGTGTCGACATGCAGAGCCTCTTCCCCACCTCTTTTTATTTTTAAATGCACTCTACAACAGCACACATCAACACTACATTTGAGTGAGGGGAGGTAGGCTTGGGGTCTTTCCACACCCCTGTTCGCTGTTCTTGTCTGAGGTTGGAGGGCAGGAGAAGGGGCGGGCCTTCTTGTCAGGGTCTGGACTGCGGTTGGGAGTCAGGTCTTGCGGTTGGGAGTCAGGTCTTGGCGGTCGATTGCTGACATTTTGACTATCTCCAGATCATTTGGATTTTTTTGGATCAAGGTCACTGGCTTCGTGCCTGGTCTGTGGCTGTGGGGGGCGGCAGGGGGATCTTGGTCGAGCAGTGTGTGGTGGTGATTAGGATGTGACTTCGCTTTGGTGGAGAGGCTGGTCTGCCTGCTTGGTGCAGCAGGATGGGCCGTGTGGGATTGTGTGTGGCTAGCATGCTGGGGCACCTCCGGGGTTGAGGTGTGGGGTTGGCGAGGTGCCCGGTCTTTGGTGCGCAGTCATGGCCTTCCTCCGATGCTTCCTGATGCCGGGTAGGTGGGGCGATGGAGCGTGTCTTGTACCTGCACTGGAGCGGCTGGCGGGCTGTGCTCTTCCTGGAGCGGTTGGTTGGCCCGGGTGTGAGTACCTGGCTGAAGCATACTTCTCTCTCATGGACGGGCGGGCTGGGCTGGTTGGTGTTTCTCCCTGGCTGTTGTTGCAGTGTGATGTATTTCTTTGGTTGTGGGGGCACAGTGGTGGCTATTGTTTATGTTCGTGCAGTGTCGGCACTAGTCTGGGCTGGTGCTGGGGCGGCCTGTCTGTCTCTACACCTCCTAGGTCTGGGGGCAGGTTGCCCCACTGCATTATCGGTACCTGGACCTGGAAGTATAGCGTTTGTATGGCGAGTGTGAGTGAGTGTACGTCCATTGTTGTGTGTCTTTACATGTGACTGTGTCATGGAGTGACATTTTGGACTTTATGGGTTCTTGTGATGGTTTATTTTGTAATTTAGATTCTCCTTATGGCTCTTTGTTTATTTCTTAGGTTGTTGTTTCTATGTTCTCCTCTAGTTTCTTTGTTTACTTTAGTTCATAGTTATTTCTAGTTCTTTATTTCCTCCTCTGATTTATTCTCTTGCTTAGTTTGTGTTTTCTGTTGTTTGTTTAGTCTCTTCACTCTTCTTCAGCCTTTGTATTTGTTTCACCTGTTCCTTGTCACACCGGTTCCCCGTTTCTTTGATTACCTGCCTTTTGTTCCCTTCTATGTGCTCTGTGTATATTAGTTGTTCTGTGTGCTTAGTTTCTCGCTGGTTCCTTGTGTTCTGTTACTACCCCATTCCCTACCAAGTCTATCCTTTGTTTATGCTTCGCTTGGATTTTATGCTACGTTTTGCCATTAGTACCTGCAGAGTTTTGTAAGTTTTGTATTTTGGACTCTGATTCATATCTGCAGTGTTTTTGTTACGTTTTTGCCTTTGAGGAATAAACTATGATGCAGCTACTGAGCTCTTGTCTGCACTTTGGTCCGACCCAAGATCCTCCCCCGACAGACTGTTTCTATGTGGACACATGAGGATGAGAAAGTGTGAATGTGGCAGTGTGCACCTGTTTTTGTTTCAGGTTGAATATTGGACTGCTCCCTGTCCTGGATCAGTTTTGGCCCCCCATCAAATGTGGGGCCTATTTCCTCCTGCCACACTCCCTGCCGGTGGCTGGTGTCTCTGCCCGCTGGTGTATTGTTTGTTTTCGTTGTCTGGGGCTGGGTGCTTTTGGCTCATCCCCCGTGGCCGCTTGCTTGGGCCTTGGGCCCTTGGCTCTGTCGGCCTCTGCTTGGGAGGTGATGTGCCCCGGGGTCTTGGGTCTCTGGGTCAATGGCTGGATCTGCTCTGGTGTAGACGGCTACCGGCAAGGCCTGTGGGCTCGTTGCTGCAGCTCCCTGGGGCTTCTGCACTGTGGTTGCTGGGTGGTTCCCCTGGGGCTCTCCTCTGGCAGTCTGCAGTAGTCCTGCAGTGGTTCTCCTGGGGTTCCCATGGTCCGGGGAGCCCTTAGATGTCTATTGCTCAGATCTCCTCTGTGTCTGTCTTGGGTCCAGGGGGGCAGGTCTGTTGCTCCTCACACTCGCTAATTGCATATTTTAATGGAGAAACCATATAAAAAGTGGACTCACACTTACAGCCACAGGTGTTTGGATTCAGGTTTTAACAGATACACGATGTTATATATTGAGCCACAGTTACCACCAAATACATCATGCATTCATTAGTACCTTGGGCTTTCCGGTTACACTGCTTTTGTTATATATGTTTCTACAGGTGCAGAAGCAGTCTTCTAGGGTATTATCTTGTATTCTTTTCACCCTTCTTTCACTCTTCTATTATTTTTATCTTCTCTTCCATTTTCCTTTTTGCTCGACCTCCCTCTCGTTCTAGTTTCTTTGTTTTTTTCCTTTCCATTTCTGTCTGTCATTGCAATTGAAATAATCCAAAAGCAGTTTCTAATATTGTTTTTTTGTATATATCAAGCCAAGCATTATAGCTTTAGCCATAATGTTCCACTTTAAAATTAAACCTGTTGGACTTCTTTTTGGCCCTCAGACAACAGGAAAATAAAAGGAAAATAATAATAATAATAATGGTATTAATATTCATAATAATAATCATAATCTGTCCTCTTATGAAAGCCTTAATGGCTTCCTACCTGATAGTAGCTGATATTTGGGTAGTGTTTGTTCCAAATAGAAATCCATTTCTGAGTCCGAATGAGCGAAATGCAGTTATAGCCTGGTCGGCCTCTGTAACTAGCACCTGGTGATACCCACTCACCAAATCTAGAGTGCAAAACCATTGTACATCCCCTCGTGCATCCAAGGACTTCTCGATATGAGGGAGGGGAAAGGCATTTTAGTTTTACAGTTTAGATGCCTATAACCCACACACATACATAAAGTCTGATCCTTCTTAACCAGCACAATGGGACTTGCATAATGGCTGCTGCTTTCTCTAATTACTTTTCTCTCAAGTGGTTGACAGCTTTATATTCTCGTGGTATGTGCCTGTAACACAATTTAACATATATGTCTTCTAAGAGAAGCTATCATATGCAGAAACGACTGAGCTATACTTTGAGTAATGCTCGTACACCACCTACTTCTTGAACACCTGCAGGCAAACTGACCACATGACATATCAGTAGTACACACATTTAAAATTGGGACATAAGCTTACGACTTGAACCAAAACTGGTAAAACAAGAACTCCAGCTCAAAGGCTGGAATCCAAAGATTCAAATAACACAGCAATACCTGAGTATCTCTCAGAACATGTGACTGACATAATCTTTATTGTGCCACGAGAAATACAATGAGCCTTCTTGCCACATACCTTCACATCACCAGTTACATCATCATGGGTTTTAGTCATACCCTAGACACACACGGTTGAGACAGCAGGTGAATTAAACAAGCTTTCACCATGATGTCTAAAAAGCTCACCATAACATTGACTAATCACATTTATCCCTAAAACACCTGGGACCTGCAAAGACACAATAGCAGGGGGATGTAAATGTAAATAAAACAAAGGAGATGATTGTAGATTTTAAGAAAAACAGAAATAGGTCAAACAAGATTTCCATCATGGGAGAAGAAGTGGAGGTGGTGGAGGAGTATAAATAGCTCAGTGTTCACCTGGCCAACAGACTGGAGTGGAGATGCAACTGTGAAGCCATCTACAAGAAGGGACAGAGCAGACTGAACTTCCTAAGGAAGCTTAGTTCCTTCAGTGTTTGCAGCAAGATGCTGTATATTTTCTATAAGTGTGTTGTGGAGAGTGTGATCTCTTCTGCCATCTGCTGGGAAGCAGCATCAGAGCCAGGAACTTGCAATAGGTCAACAAGCTAATAGGATGCAAAGAAGGATGCTTCACAAAATGAGGAACATTATGGAGAATCCTGAGCATCCTCTTCATTAGACTGTTGTTCAGCAACATTGTCTTCTTCTTCAGATCTGCTGTAAGACAGACCACCACAGGAGATCCTTCCTGCCCACAGCCATCAGCATTTACAGCAGCTCTTTAAAGAAACCTTCATAATATGAGCTAAAACAACATTTAATTTCCCTTCGGGATTAATAAAGTATTTTTGAATTAAATTGAATACCCCACATTGTGGCACCATCTTACCACCATCAATGGCCAACTCTAGAAAGTTAAGCTGCACTTGCAGGTGATGCTCCCTTATTTGGCCAATTCAGAAGCTTGGGGTGAATTAACAGCCCTTTAAAAACAGGTCTGTGCACCAAGTGCTTAAGGGACCTCAAGCAAGGTGCCCGTCGGCTGGCTGTGCACAACCTGCTTTAACTCACAATGAAAAGCCCCGTCAAACAAATGTTCAACAAATTGGACACTCAGCAGTGTTTCAGCATTTTGAAAATCTCTAGGAACATGGTGCTTTACACCCTCCATAAAGCCAGCAAAATCTCCTTTAGTGTTTCACCATCTCGCTGACGTCAAGAAAACAATGCCTCTTACAGTGCAACATACGATTTGTAACAGCTTAACAGCTCCTGTAAAAAGGCAACAGTTTTAACAGGGTCCTCGCGCTGCAAAATAGTGAAACTTTATTTCGTTGTGTGCCTCTCCCTCTAAGTATTTATTCATTGATTCATCTTATATACCACTTATTCCATAGTGGATCACGGGGGAGCTGTCGCTTATCTCCAGCAGTCTATGGGCGAGAGGCAGGGTATACCCTGGACAGGTCGCCAATCCATCGCAGGGAAACACAGAGACGAACAGGACAAACCACCATGCACACACTCATTCACACCTAAGGACAATTTAGAGAGACCAATTTACCTAACAGTCATGTTTTTGGACTGTGGGAGGAAGCCGGAGTACCCGGTGAGAACCCACGCATGCACAGGGAGAACATGCAAACTCCATGCAGAAAGATAGCTGGCCAGGAGACGAACCCAGGACCTTGCTTCAAGGCAACAGTGCTACCAACTGCGCCACCATGCAGCCCTCCAAGTAATCAAATAAAAATAAAGGCTGATCAGAGGCAGACAATGACATAATTTCATCCAGGCCTGTACCTCCTTGAGCCATTGAATTAATCCTATGCCTCCTTTTCCCCTGAACATAGGACATTTTCTGTCACGTAGCCGAAAAACAAACTTACAGAAGGGCTCATAGAAGATGGTGACCCTGTTTTTGAGTGTGCAACACTAGGTCCAGACTTCGCTGACACCTGTTCCTGGCGCAGCTTCTCATTTTCAGCACTTAATTGTGCAATTAAGCTTCTCCACTCTTGCATTTCTTCCTCCATTTCTGTAAAGGGACCCTACAATTAATCACAGGACTCAAAAGAAAAGATGATAGGGAGTGCCCTGGGCTGTCATTGACTGAGCCAAGTAATTTCCCTGCCAGGAGGTGCAATCTTCACCTTCTTTATCACAACATGATGAATGAGTTATTAGTAATCACACTGATACAATGATTAATACTAATATAAAGGTTTAATCTTTCACATGTGCAAAATTGTCAAATTTTCCTAAAACAACCACAGAAAAAGGTGCACTGCTTCTGAGTGTTCTGAGTTCCCAGAATGTGGCAGGTTATGAGAGAGGTTGAGGCATTATTATAATTAAGCTAAAGGCTCAGCAATGCATGATGTTGCTCTTCCTGTGTTACAGGATGAGAGAGCGGGGAGAAATTTTCATGATGCATTTTTATTCTGATTGGCCTTTCATTTCAAAATATTTATATCCATGCATCTTTGTCTCCCTGAAAGGGGAAACTCATGGCCAGAATTTAGATTTCTAAATACCTCACTGGAGTAAGGATTTTGGGCATGGCCTCATGCCCAAAATCAACTGAGGTTCCTGTTATTGGAATTTATGACAGAGTTGTAAACAATTTAGAGGATACTGAATCCCTGTATGTTCAAAGAATGCTACGGGGAAGAAAACATCCCAATTGAATTTAAACTTGTCTGCTATGTGGACTGGAGACATGGAGACAACATTTTGGTTCTGTGTGTTGGCTGGGCAGCCCATCATTGTCTCAAACATGTTGTCTAATCATGTGAAAACCCAAAAAATAATTGTTCTTTTTTTTTACCTTTAATAGAGAAAGATATTTTAAAACAAGTTGTCATAGGGTTTTACTCAAGGTCTTGCTGAAGGGACCTGTAAATAGTTTAGAAGCTTGATCATTAACTCTAAAGAGCAGTAATTCGACATGAGTATTTACATGGGTTTAAGTAAAATCATATCCCAGTCTGCTTCAGATTGATAACCATTACATTTGGAACACAAAGGAGCACCTAACATTGGACATCAAAGAAAGTTTTATTCTCTGACAAGAAAAAATATGTATCTGAGCAATTTTAATGAAACCCATCGTACCTGGCAAGACAAGGAGATCCCACTGGAGATGCTTTCTACATGATACCACGAAGGAGGATCCATCCTAACTGACAACCTGCTTATGATCTGTTATGGGAAATGCAAATCCTTCAGACTTTAGATTCTGATAACAGTTGTATTGTTGTGTGGACTGTTCCCCTGCAGTAGCTGCAGTGAGAGGGATCAAAATTGTTATTTCTTTGATCGTTTGTTGACCTGTAATCGTTGTTTTGCAGCTCTGTTCCCGGGTATTGAATGCTACAAATACAACAACATCAGGCCTCCACACACCTATGCTTACCTGATAAGATGGGTAATGAAATTCAACTTTATTCAAAATATGAGCATAGTAATAAAAACAATGACTTCAAGTTTCAGATCACTGCTGTATCATTGTAAATAACAATAGTTAGCGGTGGACTTGGTATTACTGTAAATGTGTATGGACACTCTGTCATGTTGTAAACAACTTACCAATATATGTGGCCCATGTTCTGCACTTTGCAGTCTATCTTGGAGTCTCCAGACAAACAGAGGACTCTGAGTGAGATTTACAACTGGTTTACTACCATGTTCTTCTACTTCAGACACAACACAGCTACATGGAAGGTTTAACACATTTACTCAGTTCACTTTTTAATGTCTCTAACTTAAACACAATGTTAGCTATGGCAAAAAACCCTTTCCTCATTCATTTTCCCAGAATGCAATACGTCACAATCTCAGCCTTCACAAGTGTTTCATACGAGCAGAAGGAGAAAAAGGAGCTGTCTGGACAGTGGATGAAGCAGAGTACCAGAGAAGGAAGGGACAAAAATATCACCGGTAAAAACATTTCAAAAATTTTAATACAGAAAAAGTCAAGTGAACAATAATTAGAGAAATAATTAGATATATTGTGTCAAATTGTAATTTATGCCCCCCTCGTCAAATGATTGATAACCCTTGGTCAGCAGATCAAAGGGATATATGACAGTCATAAATGTTTATGACTTCCACCTGTTAGACGATCAAACTATCAAGGGGTTTAATTGGTGTTGTAAAAGTTCATGACTTCCACCTGTTGGAAGATCAAAGGATCATTTAGCTTCATCGGGAATTAACAATAGGACATATAGGTGTTAGCAAATCCCAGTCTTTAGGACAACTTCCCCATGCCAACTGTCTCTGCGTTAGATCAGGAATTAACATTAGGACATATAGGTGTTAGCAAATCCCAGTCTTTAGGACAACAGGTGTTTCGTTGTTATCATATGAAATATGGCCTCCATCCAACTCCCCAACTTCAGCCAAGACGATTACAATAGGAATCTATGTGTTTTCTTCTGTAGTAAACACTAGTAAACCTAGGATTTATTTGACTACGTCCATCAAAAAATGTGGTTTTAAAGTAATAGGCAATGCTCACAGAGATCTGGTGATAATGAATGTTTTGTTTTTTAGTGGGTGAGATTCATCTAATGATTCTGCCAAATCTTGAACTTGAACCCAGCAGTTAAATGCGATTGGTCATGATCTATAAACTTCTAAAAAGCCTTGTAGGTCTTGAGTAAAGTAAAATAGATTAATAATAACAATTGACCTAAAAGAAAGACTACAAAGCTCCCAACAGGAAACAACATCATTCGCAATAATAATTTTGGGTATATCTTTTTTTATAGACAAGCAATTCAGCCACTCTTTTTTTTTGTACAAATTTCCTTTAGTCATGATAACACCACATATTGTTTATGTCCATCACCTGTTTCTTATTCTGGGATGAAAAGGTGGTTATGCAGTTTAATGTGAAAAGTTAATTTATTAGATTCAGTGTTTATAAAAGTGACAGGCGTGAATTTAGCTCAATTCAACCTATTAACACAGAAAATCTCTTATTGTAAATCAACCCTAATTTGTGCAAAGGTGCAATGAACATGTTTTGTTTGCAATGAAAGATGTACTTAAGTGCCTACTCACATCATTGCAAATGAAGCTGTGAATAAAACTATAAATGTTGTCTTACCTCTGAGCCCGGTCCAAACTTGTATGATCACTTAGACATTCTAAGGATGCCATTATGAAAGGGAAAATCTTTTATGATAAGCACCCATATTTCTAGTCTTTTTTAGAAATCTGCATTTATTTTTCAATCTTTTCTCAATCAAAAGAGTCTTTCTTAGATAAAGGGAGTACTCAGAGAAGGCAGAGAAATAAGGTTAACCAAGGGAAGGAAGGAGGTGGGTTTTAACCTCAGACTTTTCAGTTCACCATGTAGACAAGGTGCCCATTTGAATGGAGAGAGGTCTCACATTTTCTTTATCATGCAAGTTGAACAGTAAAAACACTCCTGCAACATTGTTGAACGTTGGCTAAACCAAACATTGGTCAACCGAACATTAAACAAATCAAATCTATTTATCATTTAGCACTTTAACACACAAAATTGGTAATACTCTAGGACCATTAACAGATTAGTATGACAATCATTGAATAGCTAAAAATACAAGTGCATTTTTTGTAACTGCACATCTTTCATGTACTGTTCAGCAATATAACAGTTTAAGAAACATGAAACTGTGTAGCAGTCTGGTTTTCAGCTTTTCTTGTTTAGTATGATGTTAGGTTGTAAACAACTACAAAATATTTGACTGATCATTTATAAAAAAAAGCAGTACAGATTTTCTTCCTCTGCTTTTTTTTCTTGGAAGAAATGTTCCAAGACTTGCTAATTTATTAATTGTATTAGACCTTCACTTTGCCATTAACACAAGTCTTATCATGTAACCAGTCAAACTGTACTTCAAATAAAATAAAAATCTTTGAACAATCTCATATTATAGCTGTGACAGTTTCTATCATAAACCCCTAGCTGATTAATCAACTTAATCACTATGTTTATAATTCATGTTTTTTTTCTGTGTATATGTATTTGTGAAGCCAATATTATGTATTAAGCACAATTGATTTTTACTAAAAAAAATGTAATTAATTAACTCTTGGATTAATCTTTATCATTTCTAAACCTACAGCTGGTTAACTTCTGTGCTAAATCCTGCTAGAAAACAGGCAGGTGGCCATCGCCAGTCACAAATACTGACTATTGCAATAGACAGTGTGAAAAAAACCTACAGGATATGTTTGCCAAACTTGATCTGAATTTTAACTCCGCTTCTCAGTTTGGGTCCAGTCAACTTTTTAAATTGCAAACTATTCACCATTCCACAAAGAATGTTTTGCGTTCTTCAACTTGACGTAACAGTAAACACTGAATTGAAGGATTTCATTTTTGTGACTACTGATTATTGTTTGTTTTACATTGGCATAAACTAAAGTGCCTTTCATGAATATATTAATTTTGAAATGTGCTAAGGGAGTTATAACCTTCCTGTCCTTTCCTTGACATTTCTCTGTAGTGCTTGAAAACAATAGCAGATTCTGGTGTTCAGTCAGGTGCTATAAATCCATCAGTGATGGCTACATTCATCCCACACCTTCAAACTGTAAACTGCAGTCATCCCTTACAGTAGCTTACTAAACTCCTTGGTAAATTGATGATATATAATAACAACAAAACATCTAAAGTCTGGGATTTGTTAACATCTATATGTCCTAATGTTAATTCCTGATCTAACACAGAGACAGTTGGCATTGGAAAGTCGTCCTAAAGTCTGGAACTTGCTAACACCTATATGTCCTATTGTTAATTCCTAAATAAATAAACTTTTAATCCCTTGATGTCCTGACAGATGACGTGGGGAACTTGACAAAAAGTGTGGAAATTGTTAACACCTAGTAATGTTATTTACTGATGAAGCTAAATAAATAACCTTTGATCCTTTGATGTCCTGATAGATTGTGTGGAGAAGTTGCCAAAAAGTGTGGGAATTGCTCACACCTATATGTCTTAATGTTAATTATTCATTCATTCATCTTCCACACAACTTATTCCATAGTGGGTCACTGGGGGAGCTGGTGCCTATCTCCAGCAATCTACAGGCGAGAGACAGGGCACACCTTGGACAGGTCGCCAATGCATCACAGCAATGTTAATTACTGATGAAGCTAAATAAATAACCTTTGATGTTGTGACAGAGGGCGTGGGAAAGTTGACAAAAAGTGTGAGAATTGCTAACACCTATATGTCTTAATGCTATTTACTGATGTAGGTAAATAAATAACCTTTGATCTTCTAACAGGTGGAAGTCATAAACCTTTATGACTTTCATAAAACCCTTTGATCTTCTGACCAGGCATCGTAAATCATCTGACAGGGGCCCATAAATCACATTTTTCCTTATAAAGTTTTTTAGAGTAGCTGAATATTTTTCTTAAAGCTTTTGAGGTCTCCTGATTATCAAGAAATGCTGTAGCCCGACCTAGAAGAAACAAAGACATGCACTAGTTTTTCCTATCTGTGTAACACATAAGTGAAAGAAAGTGGTCCTGAAAATGTATTTTATGTGGGCTTTAAAGGATACATCTTTGTCCCAAAAAATCTGAATCAGCTTTATTGGCCAAGAATGTGCACAAACAAGGAAATTGGCTTTGGTTTTAAGCACTTAGAGCGTACAGACATTTACTATAAATATATGTACAAGCATGTGTATGTACAGCCTTTTGTATGAAGCAAAAAATAAAGGCACGTTGTTGTAGTGCAAATATGCTTATTTAGTTCCACAGCAGAGTAGCTGAAAGGTGGGCTGTAAGGTATTTTGTGTTCATAAGAGAGCCTGGTGGAAGAAACTGTCTCTGTGGTGGCTGTTTTTTGCAAACGGTGCTCTATAGCGCTGACCTGACAGTGAAAGTCTAAACAGTTTGTGTCTGGGATGTGTGGAGGTTCCTGACAGTGGTGCTGGATCCCAAAGTAATGTAATGTAATTTAGGATACTCAATTTACTATTAGTACATTTCTAAGGTGTTCAGCTCCGAACAATAATATAGCATTAGAAAATGTTTCACCCATCTGTTTTCTATATATTCCTTCCATTCAGGGTCATGGGCGAACTGGTGCCTATCTCCAGCGGTCGACAGATGAGAGGCGGGTTACACCCTGAACAGGTCGCCAGTCCATCGCAGGGCAACGCAGAGAAACACAGGACAACCATGCACACACCCATTCACACCTAAGGGCAGTTTAGAAAGACAGATTAACCTAACAGTCATGTTTTTGGACTGTGGGAGAAGGCCAATTACACGGAGGAAACCCACACGGGGAGAATATGCAAACTCCATGCAGAAAGACCCCTGCCCTGGAGCTGAACCCATGGCCTTCTTGCTGCAAGGCAACAGTGCACACAGCCACTGTGCAGCCCGAAAATCTTTCAGTCTTTAAGATATGCATGTTATCCGATTAACTGATCCCTTTTGTCAGACTTCATGAATAAAAATAACTGCATGATAACACAGGAAATGTATTTCCTAACTAAACCGTTAGTAATCTTCACTGGCGTTGTCTCTTTGCTTAATCTGAGGTCTAAAGTCTAATGGGAACTTTTCAAACAAATCTTTTCTGTAGAATATTTCTGAGTTGAGTAGCTGGATTTTTTTTTTCAGAAATATTTCAGATAAAAGTTAGACTGGTTATACGGCTACATGTTTCTGAGAGTAAAAAAGGACAAAAAACATTTTTTTTTTTCAGAAAAAGTTTCATTGTACCAACATAAAACATAAACGGTATTAACCCCTTTTCCATTTCCTCTACAATGTCCCAGGCTTTGGGAAAGCCTCATGCTTTGAAGCCCAGGTTGCATTTTAATACAAATTTACCCGGATAATTTCATTTTCCTGTGGCTTTACTTTCATGGGTAAGTGGCCCTGGTCTGGAGTAGGTCTTTTCAGCTTTCCCAGGGATTTGTTAAAGGGGTTGTGGGCAGCGAGGCTTGGCATCAGTAGCTGCATTAATGGGAGAGGTTACAATACCAATTAATTGTTTTTATACCATTAATTTCTCACAAAAAGTAGTTTTAGGATGTTTTTAAACTAGAAAGTAGACCTCAAATCTTGATCTCTGTAGTCAGTTAATCAAGAATGAGCTTACTTTTAAATGTTTTTTGGGAATTTTCGGAACAGCAGAGCTCTGCATTCAAGCTGGTCTGCCTGTTAAGCTAATTGGGTGGCTGGACAGGAACTTCCCCACTAACCACTGCAAGACCTCACCCCGGCTGTCTGGGATCTCCCGTTACCTGTCATCTGTTTGTGGTGGCTGAAAGTGAACATAAAACTTTTAATAGGTATGTGGTGAATAACAGCAAGTACCACAATATAAAACCGATTTATTGTTATTGGAAATTTGTGACGTTAAGTTTGTGTTGGGATTAATTATTAGCTGTTTCACCATAGTTCTGTAAGACAAATGTTTTAATGCAGTACTGATCAGACCACTAATCAGAGGACTGATTATCAATTTCTTTTTTGTTTTAATAAATAAATTTTTTACTAACATGTTCTGTAGTTATCTGATATGAGTTTACCTGATGATAAAAAAAAAAAAAGAAAAACAAATTGTTAATCAGTGTTTAGTAGTTATTGTAAATCATCCATGCAGTTGTAAAGCAACAACCCCGGCCCGATGCAGATTGGTAAAAAATTAAATAAAATTAAATTCACTGTATTAAAAGCCTGCTTAAACACTTTGGTGGATCAGATCTAAAAGACAAGCGATGGTTTAAATGAAACTTTTAATAACATACAGAGCTCAACATCTATCTATTAATTATTTTTTTACATAAGAAAATATTTTTGTCAAAACTGATTCTCATGTCTAATTATTTTTTCATAGGTGCCTTTTGTCCATTTTAATTACAAGAAAACTGCTAAGGTGAATTAAATGATCTGTGAATCTAAATCTGCCAGAGCTATAAAGGAGTTTGAGACTGTCTATATATATCAAAACAATCTCATTTTTTACCTTACATTTTATACCTGGCTGTATCTTTTCTTCCAATAAATTCTTTTGAACACATAACTCAAATACATTCTGCATTTGTGGGTGATTTTCTTGATTTTTTTCTACCTGTAACAGGTTGTGTTTGTAGTCAGAGATTTGCACAGTTGTTTACATTATCTGACTTTATTCCTTAGCTACACACTTACTGGCTTGGTAATATGTCATTAACCTTGCAAAACAGTCATTAGTCATTAACTGTGTTACACATGTAGGTCACATTACCACTGCTCTCTTCCTGAATACTAGCCAATCTCACAAAATAATCAAGGAATTCAATTATTTATATTTATTCATGAAATATGAATCTTAGAATCACAATGTAGGTGAGAGTGCTGGATAGTGGAAATCCTTGAATGAATAAATATCACAACAAAGCCATTAACTATTTTTGATGAGCAAACCCTAAACATGTCACGGTCTGCGGTTGTTTTGGACCAAATGAATACAACCAGGTATATATGCAGGGAGAGGAGAGGAGTAGACCAATGAGAGGGAAGCTAAGGTGATCAGAAGAGAAGTAACAACAGGTGCGGGAACCGGCTGTGGAGACTGAGGGAAGGTGGTTACTATGGTGACTAATGCTGAGGAACGCAGGGACACGAGGAACTAAACTAGACTGGAAACGTAAACAAACTAGAAACCAGGAAGCTGGAGACTGGGTAAGAAAGAGACAACAAATAATGAACTAAACAGGGGGAGAAGAGAAAGCGAAGAGCTTAGATAACAAATGACCTAAACATAAAAAATAAGTTGAAATTATACCTAGCAGGAACAAATAATCAAATACTATTACTGCCAGAAAAGAACTGAAACAGAAGGGGCTAACACAGAGAACTATACTAGAATAATAAACCGTGAAGGGAGAAATAAACACAAATATCTAAGCAAGAGAAAACTATACTAGAAGTAAGGCTGAGGAGAACAACTAAGTAAACAATAACAAAAGGGGATCTAAGAACAAAGAAGGACGAACCACTAGAACTAAAGGTGCTGAAGTACAGACAGAACTATAACCAAACACCAGGATAACAGAAGGAATAACTAAACATAGGTAAACTATTCAACAAAGGGAACAAACTCTTAACAGCAAAATAAAACAAAGCCCAAACTGGCAGATCCTGACAAAATGAGCAAAGATGGGTAGAGTAGCCAAAAATTCTACTCAAGTATGGGCATTGTTACTTAATAAATAACACAAGTAAAGTAAAAAGTGTTAATTGAAAAACCTTCACAGTCCACTAATTCCCATGTAATTGACTAGTATCTACTTAGTAAGTTACTTTGTATTACTTTATTCTGCCAACTAATTATAGTAGTTACCGTTAAAACACTGTTTAATAATCTCTAAACTGCTCACTATTTACCAACAGTAAATAGTGAGCAATAGGCAGTAAATTGCTAAATATTACCAGGTAAGAGCTGTTGTTACTATGTTAAAGCAGATAAGGAAAAAGCTTTAACTTGTTTCTTATCTTTTAAAAGGTTATTACAATAACAGTCATCTAGGGTTGTACAATGTTCTGTTCATTACCTAGCTCAGTTACACTAAGCATCATTATCAATTAAAACATAACTCAGTAAGGTAACACTGTAATGTAAAACAAACGCCAGCATTGTTTCTTGGATTTTAAATAGTTGTTACCATGTAAGTCACTCTAAATAAATCTGTTTTACATAGGCAGGAAATAGAAACTTTCAGTATCTATCATTCAAACTATAGTTTATTTGCTAGCCACAAATACAGGACATGTAACATAAACTTTTATCCATGGTGCCCATTGATGATACTGTGCCTTTCTATACTCCTCAGAAATTTTTCACATACTTTTTCACAAGTATCTGCTACTTGTGCGACTCCTTCTCTTTTCCAATGGTTATTATCAGTCTGACAGAGAAGTACCCCCAATCCTTTTTTTAGTATAACAATGGCCACCAGTGGGCTCAACAGGGACGCACTTTATCAGTTTATTATTTTACTTAGTACCCCTACACATAGCCCATTCTAAAATGGCCAAACTCTAAAACTCAGTAGTTTAATCTAACCTCCCCAACAACCCTGCATTCCAAACTCTTTGTGAAGTGCCTTGAGACGACATGTGTTGTAAATTGGCGCTATATAAATAAAACTGAATTAAATTGAATTCTAAACTTTAATGGGTTTTATTGGTATTATAACTGATGGAAGAAGTGGAACACATTGTTTTCATAAATTTTTTACAAATAATAAGGGGTGGGATGCCTATATGTATCCAGTCTTCTTTATTCTAAAAGCTAATGTTGTGGAATTTTCTTATCAAAGTGGGTAGAAGTTGACTCATAACAAGAGAAAATCCGGACTTTGTCTTTATAAGTTTTATTCAAAGGCATTCAGCGTTTGAAGACCCTGACACTGTGGTTAGTCAGTGAAAAAGAGCCCCGATCAACATTTACACACAGTATTTATACCAGAACATGACAGTGTTATCTCAATACTTCAAAGAGTCTGTGTTTTATGACCCCAGACCCTTCTCGGGTTCAGAGGTGACTAGGTTACCTAGGAACAACCATCTACTCTCCCTGAGGCATCACCCTAACAAATGCCCTTAACCATTAAACTTCTAATAATGGCTTTTACAACTTCCTCCTCTAACACAGATGTTCACTGGAGTGAGGTAAACCAAAGGTCATACACTGTGGAATACTTACTGCAAGAATTTCCATCACACTCCTTTCTTCTGATTACAAGATAATCACAACTAAAGGAAAATTCTTCAAAACCATCACCCCTCTCAGCCAACAGATAATCCAAAGCCATTCTAGTTTGCAAACTCATCGTTCTAATAGCTTAGGCTGATTGAAGTATAAGTTGTGACCGTAGGTAGTAAATGAGCTAGATAACATACTCCAGACCAAGTAGCAGGCAGATACAGATATGATCTATTTCCACACATCCAACCCATGTTCTTAGGACACGAAAACCCATCTCTACTAGGAAAAGTAACAAGAACCCTGGTTAATTTACCTGCCATGCCATACAATTAACCTCCATCCGGTAAGGCTGTAAGATTAAGAGTTAACACAAAGGGATCTGGAGCCAAATATTCTGAAATAGTATAAGGATCAGTCCTGACAGGACAAGGTCTAGATGTATTAATGTGGGTCAAGGCACATGAAACTGGTATAATAGTTTTACAACCCTCCGTCTTTTCAAGGAAATAAGGTGTACTTTCCTCCTGTGTAATACAAATATCTGGATCTTTAATCGGATTTCTAATACCCCGAATTCTATAAAGAGTTCCTGTAGAAGCACACGTTAAATTAGTCTCACTAGAAAATTTACTAACATTTCTGCTTTTTCTTACAGTACAATTCCTCACAGTTTTGATGCATCAGTTGCCACCATACATTATCAGTATGATCACAGTAGTCAGAAAAGTGATGAATCTCTCTTCGAATCCGCTGATGAATATTATTAGTCAGATTAACCACACATTGTCTTTGCTGTACCTTACCCAACATGAACACAAGTTATAAAAAATACTTGCAATACCAATCATTAGCATCAGAACAGACCATCTTCCATATAGCTGCATCGTGACCTTGAAGTGGAATGTCCTTTCTTCTGGTACTGAAAGCAAACAGTTTTTTTTCAAAGAAAACAAATTATAAACACAACTTAAAAAACAAAAAAATCCTGCTGACTCTCCTGAGTGGCTTCAAGCTGCCCTGTTACCAGTCTGGTACAGGTGGGCGGTCGTAGGAAGCTCCTCTAGAAATATGTTTAGAAACAGGAACTCTAACCTGCTGGAAGTTAGGCTTCCATAGTCCAACTAAACAACGGTGGAAATGAACACATTCAAATTTGTAATAATACCATAATGATAAATATCAAGCAATAAACATAAAAGTTAGATAAAAGCATCCGAGATATCCTCCTCAGAGTCAGTCTCGCTGTCAAAGTGGGAGGAAAGAATCTCTCACTGTGGTGTGTGTGCAGTGAGGCAAATGACCTTGTGATTTCTAACTTTCAGGCAATGCGATGGCCTTAAGTAGATTCTGAAATAACATTGCACTGCCCAAGGGATTATTGTGCCCTTGTAAGAACAGTGTTCTTCAACCACCTCTTCAATCACTCGCCAGTGATCAGCTTACAGTTCTTTGTCTTGTGGTGGTCCGCTGTCCTCACACCTTTCAGCCGTGGATGATCCAGTTAGAAGATGACTTGTGTCCTGGAAGCCAGATGAAGCTGGAGGAGCTGGAGCTTTCCTGCAGCTTTCCTGGGTGTCTAGTTGGATCTGATATGGGCCATTCCAGCGCCTGGACTTCCTGTGTTTTCTCCTAGATTCTCTGACCAGAATCCAGTCGCCAGGAATAAAGGACTGGAGAGTGGAAGTGGCTGTTTCTGGTAATGCAGCCTTCACCGTCTGTGAAACTTGAGAAAACACAGTGGACAGGTTTTGACAGTAAAACAACATCCTATCTTCACACAAAGATGTGGAAGAAAATTATCTTGGCAATATCCGCATGTCCAAATTAGGAGACCTGCCACACAGCACTTCAAAAGGACTGAGATTTGCCTCTGTCCTTTGTCTCAATCTCATATAAGTGAGAACAATAGGTAGAGCCTTCACAACACTTGGCTAATTTTCAATTCAAAGTCCCATTCTCAAACCTAAGTGCTTAACTACATGAACTTCATCAAAACATCCAACAAAATCCAAAGAATTGATCTTCTGACTTCACCTGATATACTAGCAATGACCATCAACTAAATATTCTGAATATCAAAAATGTGACATGATGTTTGAGGAAGGTCTGATTACAGGTCAACATTTCATAGTTTCAGAATACCCACAAAGAGTTTCAAAAATGGTCTAACCTGTGGAGATATAAAATTTCACTAAAAATCAACACCATAATTTCAGAGAGGTTTTCAGAATGTGGTCTTAGGGAGCTATGCACCATTTATATAAACAAAGTACAACGTCTCTCTCGCATTGTCACTAAGTCCTCACTGGAGGTATGAGCTACCCTTTTTCCCATGAGTGCTAAAACTTTTGGAACCCCATGTTACTTTATTCTGACATTCCCCTCTTCTGGCGCAGGGTCCAACCCATGCAACAATCCAGCAAAAAGTTTGTACAAAAATGTTCAAGATCACATTACCTAGAACCAAAGAAAGGAATTCTGACATAACTATGTGTCACTATGAATTTAACAAAAGCAACATAAAGAAAAAGAAAAAAATCCAGATGTTTTTAACTGCAATTCAGTTCCAGTAACAACAAAGCACAAACTTTAATTATTCAGTTCATCAATGTCTCACTTAGAAATTAGTCACATATCATCCTAATTTGTCTTGTATAAAGATGAGTATTAGATTAATGGACATCTAATGTAATTCAGATGCATAAACCCTACTAATTTAATCTCATAAATAATTCCCACCAAGTATGAAATCATAACTCTGATTCTTTATCAAAAATATATTCCTTACTTTTGGCATATCTTGAATTGTCAGCTAGCTTAATGGTACCAGGGAAACTTTCAATCTAATAAATCACCAATGATTCTGCATGCAAAACTACAGGTCCTTCTCAAACAATTAGCATATTGTGATAAAGTTCATTATTTTCCATAATGTCATGATGAAAATTTAACATTCATATATTTTAGATTCATTGCACACTAACTGAAATATTTCAGGTCTTTTATTGTCTTAAGACGGATGATTTTGGCATACAGCTCATGAAAACCCAAAATTCCTATCTCACAAAATTAGCATATCATTAAAAGGGTCTCTAAATGAGCTATGAACCTATTCATCTGAATCAACGAGTTAACTCTAAACACCTACAAAAGATTCCTGAGGCCTTTAAAACTCCCAGCCTGGTTCATCACTCAAAACCCCAATCATGGGTAAGACTGCCGACCTGACTGCTGTCCAGAAGGCCACTATTGACACCCTCAAGCAAGAGGGTAAGACACAGAAAGAAATTTCTGAACGAATAGGCTGTTCACAGAGTGCTGTATCAAGGCACTTCAGTGGGAAGTCTGTGGGAAGGAAAAAGTGTGGCAGAAAACGCTGCACAACGAGAAGAGGTGACCGGACCCTGAGGAAGATTGTGGAGAAGGGCCGATTCCAGACCTTGGGGGACCTGCGGAAGCAGTGGACTGAGTCTGGAGTAGAAACATCCAGAGCCACCGTGCACAGGCGTGTGCAGGAAATGGGCTACAGGTGCCGCATTCCCCAGACCTGGGCTACAGAGAAGCAACACTGGACTGTTGCTCAGTGGTCCAAAGTACTTTTTTCGGATGAAAGCAAATTCTGCATGTCATTCGGAAATCAAGGTGCCAGAGTCTGGAGGAAGACTGGGGAGAAGGAAATGCCAAAATGCCAGAAGTCCAGTGTCAAGTACCCACAGTCAGTGATGGTCTAGGGTGCCGTGTCAGCTGCTGGTGTTGGTCCACTGTGTTTTATCAAGGGCAGGGTCAATGCAGCTAGCTATCAGGGGATTTTGGAGCACTTCATGCTTCCATCTGCTGAAAAGCTTTATGGAGATGAAGATTTCATTTTTCAGCACGACCTGGCACCTGCTCACAGTGCCAAAACCACTGGTAAATGGTTTACTGACCATGGTATAACTGTGCTCAATTGCCCTGCAAACTCTCCTGACCTGAACCCCATAGAGAATCTGTGGGATATTGTGAAGAGAACATTGAGAGACTCAAGACCCAACACTCTGGATGAGCTAAAGGCCGCTATCGAAGCATCCTGGGCCTCCATAAGACCTCAGCAGTGCCACAGGCTGATTGCCTCCATGCCACGCCGCATTGAAGCAGTCATTTCTGCAAAAGGATTCCCGACCAAGTATTGAGTGCATAACTGTACATGATTATTTGAAGGTTGACGTTTTTTGTATTAAAAACACTTTTCTTTTATTGGTCGAATGAAATATGCTAATTTTGTGAGATAGGAATTTTGGGTTTTCATGAGCTGTATGCCAAAATCATCCGTATTAAGACAATAAAAGACCTGAAATATTTCAGTTAGTGTGCAATGAATCTAAAATATATGAATGTTAAATTTTCATCATTACATTATGGAAAATAATGAACTTTATCACAATATGCTAATTGTTTGAGAAGGACCTGTATTTCTTCAAACTAGTTTAAACTATTTCATTAACCTTTTAATAATAAAACACATAAATCTAAAAGTCATGCTACATCCTTAATCATTATCCAAAAAAAAAAAAAACATGTTTTTAAGGCAACAATCACTACAAGCATTTTAATTCTATTGTCTCTTAAACAGTGTTAAAACTCAGGAAGGGAGGTGCTGAGCGTTACCATGACAGCAAAGGCATGAACCAACCTGGTAGGTGGGCGGAGTCAGGCAGAACTAACCTCTGATTGGCAGCCTATGGGCGGACCCACAGTTTCTTCATTCCAACCCATCTTAGTGAACCTTAAACTGCAAAACTGTTAACATGCACCTACCTCAGAAACAAGCTGCTTCTTAACTCTCCTGAAAACTCAAAGTTTTAATCAATCTGGGATTTAGAAACATTATTCTAAACATGGATTATTGTTTCATGCAACATATAAACAAACATTTATTCCAACAAAACAAAGACAAAACATCAAAGACAGACAAATGGCCAAATTTGAAGCTTCAAGAATTCAGAGCTATTTTTAACAATCTCTTTTCAGAATATGTTTTCTCAGCCATATCTTTTAATGCTGTAATTGATCAATTGTGTTATGACAATCTTCAGGATCTTTTTTAAGATGAATGCACATAGTCCATAGAGATCTCAAACTATTTAAATTTTGAGAGTTGGGGAGAAAATTATTACTAGAACCCCTCTTTAATAATCCAAATGCTGATAAATGTTCCAATATTTTATGATTTAGTAATCTGAAATTACCCTGTGTACCTTTCTACTCCTATGTATTATTTTAATCTTTAAACCCTAAGAAATCAAACAAGGAGACTGGAGTTTGAGCCGACCATTCTCTTTAGTGTTGAGAGGACTTTTATTTCTTTTCTTTTCCTAAAATGAAGGATTTTACTTATCTTTATTCCGTTATAAAAATCCTAACCTTGGTTCCAAAACAAAACTTGGTACTGTGGTGGAAAATAACTCCTCGGTTCTGAAGGCCTTTTCTATGCAGAGTATTTTAGGGAACATAAGATTAGTTAAATTTTTGTGTGGTATCACTGTCCAATCAGAATCTTTCTTACCTTCAAAAATAACCCAATTTTTTTTCCATTCTCATTTTAAAGGTTTGTTTTACCAAGGGAAATGTGTTTAACAAAACCAATTACTCTCAAAAGTTTTAAAAGTTTTTAGCTGGTGATATCTTAGAAAACAACAAGTGTTTAAATTTTTCTGTGCAGCACAGAACTGATTAGGTTTCCTTTCCTTCCCCAAAGGGAGAAAAAAGAAACTGCAGAACCAAGCCTTTCATAGTTTTTTGTCAGGACCTGATATAAGGTACAGTGTAAATCAACACGCTGCATGAATCAGAAGAGGGAAGAAAAAAATTAATATAACCTCTTCCCATCAGCTGCTGTGAAAAACAATGAATTTGTACTTTCCATAAGCATCAGTTAGCACTTGCGGACAAAAACTGCACCCCACTGTAAGTACTGTGTCAGAGACTGTATGAAGTCCATCTGCAGTAAAACTAAGCCTGTTTTCATGAGGTCTCTACCCATTAGATTTATGGGATACAAACTCTGACAACAGAAAATAATGCCTGAAGGAGAAACCCATCAGGTTTTACGCATGCGATGGGTTTTAAAAATACTCCTTCATGAGTTCTGTCCTGAGAATAACATAGAAACACATGGTTACTGCTGAGTTTTGGAGATGTTGTAACTTCCTCTGCATTTTAATAACTTTTAATAACTAGAATAATTGACCCTGAATATTCCACGACGAAAGAGAACTTGCTTCTCTGAAAGAATTAACTGGAAAGTATCAAATGAGTTAAGTTATCACCCTTTTAAAGATACTTTTCTAACCCTAAAATAATATTTTAACCCGCTATATCTGTCAATGTCAAGCAAGCGTCACATGAGCAGTGGTTAATAAGCGTTCTTCATTGCAGAAAATAGATGTGTGTCTTTTTAAGGCCCACCCAGGGACGCGATATGTTGGGTTTATGATTATTGATTGATTAATCTTGATCAATAATTATAATTACAAATCATAATCTGACAAAATCAATTTCTTAGCCATAAATCCTCATTTACAAATCGAGACCAGAGATATTTCTGGTGTTGTAATTGTGGCTCAACGCCTCTGACAATTACAACCGTTGAATACTCCGTAATAATTAATCACTATTGCCGCAGATGTCACTGTTTAATCGACCGTTTCTGCCGAAATGTGTGGAACGTTAACCTTATTTTGACTGACGAACACAATGAACACAAAACGCTCTCTCTTTATCTATGTGAATATTTATTAATCTTCACCTACTTAACATGCAAAATTCTACATAACAAGGGTTACACATCTAAGCAAAAATAAAGAAAACAGCAGTGGGTGTTGAATCAACCAGCATTTGTGGCACAATTGAGAATATGACAACAAGGTGTGGTGGTGAGTGGAGAGTGGGGGGGGTTGGAGTGCAGCTCCAACTGTACTCAGTGATGTCCTGATTATAAAACTTCCCCCCAACTCCTGAGCACAAAGGATTCTAACTTTTGGCGGCAATCTAGCACAGTGAGGTTGAAGACAAAGGCAAAATTGTAAAATTCACCATGAGGTTATTTTAACAGTCCAGTCTTGGGTTGCGTTGACTCTCAGATGGTGAAACACAAGCAGATCTAGGAACGCGGCGGCTCCAGATATCAACATAACCCATCAAAGTTTCAATAAGCAAGGTTACATGCACATATTCAGAACACATGAGATCCTAACCAGCGATTCTGATCGCTCTACACCTCTGACCCTGCCCAGGCCTTCTAATAAAGAAATACAAGAGTAAATAAAAGATGGGTTTTACTTGGTGAAGCTTCCTTCTGGGTCAGCGAGTGAGAGGGAAAATGGGGGGGGGTTGAAGCGTTGTGCGCGTCCGCAGTTACACTCCAAGAGAGCGGTCAGTCCCGTCCTTTGGTCTTCTTGACGAAAAGGAAAAAATAGGATCTGACCATCAGCAGTCGACTAGGGGTGAAACACGATGGCGGTTCGTTTCCTCGAACTCCGTGTTTTTAGTTACGTGTTAAACTCACGTCTTCGATCGGCAAAGTGAAATTGCTGGCCTTCCTAGTCCAGAAACCTCAGTTATGAATTGTTCGTTGGCCAACGCAAGAGAGAAATAAATGAAGACTCCACGTGGGATCTCTTTTACTTCCAAGGACGCTCCAGTTGCGTGGTAACCTTGTCAAGATTGCCAGCTGAAAAGCGGGGTTTTCAACATGGAGGCCTCCATATATAGCGCCCTGTGACGTCAGACTCGGGGCGTGTCATATCAGCCGCCATGTCCTGGATCCAAAATGGCCGAAAGCAGCAGGAGGCCTGGTGTCTGTGCAAGTAGTCCAATATTCAGCAACAAGTGGTCCAACAACTGGCTATCACTAGCATGAAGGCTGATATTAATTTAACCCATCTACAATGCAAAAAGCAATGTAAAAGCTAAAATTAGCTAAAATGCTAATGCTTACTACAGCATATATTCAAAAGTCTATGAAATTGCCGTTTAAAATTATTCACTCTTCAGCATTCACATAATAATAATAGTAATAAACTAGAAAATTTTGGAAAAAACTTAGATGGGGCCTGCCTCTTGGTGCGTGCTTCTTGGACCAGCGCCAAAGGTTGTGGGGCTGAGGTACAGAACCAAAGCAACAGAACGGTGTGCATCATGATTGAGGGTAGAAGTTCAAGATGTCTATCTAGACCTGTTCTTGTTTCACCAGTAATCATGTGTCCTTGCATTGCTTTGGCAGTCGCCAATAAATAAAGAGTCCAGTTTAGAGATGTGTAGTAATAGGTGTCACCAGGCAATGGCATGGGAGTCAGGCCACTGACTATTCTCCCTGCATTGCTATGGCAGGCCCCAACTCATAGAGGAGACACACACTTACACTGGTACCTGGAAACGTCTGTGTGTTGTCTCCTTTGGAGGTGCGCCACAGTATCTTTATATACCCCTCGCTGCTATGCAGTACACATACACAATCATTCTGTCTGTGGGTGTCTCCCAGCAACAATATAACTTGTTCCTCATGTCCAAATAAGGAGTGCTTCTGGTTACTCTCTTCTGGTAAACTGATCTTCTTTCTGCTTCACCCCATCCTCCATCTATTTACGACCTTGACCTCTCTCTGCCCTTTCTCCCTTGTCATTCACCAATTTATGACCTTGTTGAAGCACCCTCCCAAGGGGTGTTCTGCGTGTTTGTTTATTCACCGTAAGCTGAAAGAATTCACAAGACATTATAATAAATCACACGGAGACAGCTGTATGTTATTCAAATACCTGGCCAGGGGAAGCTCTCTGTCATGTGATCTGACCACACACCGAGACGACTTCGGAGCTTCTCCCTGGGGCCATTGCTTTTATTGAAACACACATGAAAATAGGCAGCGCCCTGTCCACAGTTTTTTCACACATGTAGTCACGTTACACACATTTTCCTGCCTACCATATTAGGACATGTTCCGGTCTCACAGCTGCATCTCGTATCTACTGATATAAGCAGGAAGTAACTCTGTAGTTGCATTATCACTAATTTTCCCACACATGCAGTTCTTCAATATTTTCTGCTTCATCACACTCAAGGCCAAGTTTGTGCAACAACAATTCTGCAGGCCACAATGTCTTATACTAACACAGGTTATACATTTATGAACATCATAATGATTAATGCACACACATAATATATCTCCACAACCTCCATCTTCTTTCACCCCCTCCGGTAATCCCCTGTCGTTACTATCTTTCTGAGGACTTTGCATTGACTTTCATTGATTTTCAGTCATTTCTATGGCTTAAACCTGACCTGACCCCTAACCCTTTGACCAGCTTCATAGGAGGCAAGTACATGGCGGCCATGTTGTGTAGGGAACTTTTAACAGCATGTACTGCTGTTCCAACATCCAGACAACAGTGATTGACCCTAAAGGTCAATTTCTTTCATCACCCTTCCATGCTTACTAATGATTTTTGAAAGCTTATAATAACATACACAATGGTTTTACAATAGCAAGCAGGTTCTATATAACTAATGGAACTAACCCAGACCTGAAGTGACAACCATGCTCGACTTTCAAAATAAGACAAAACAGGCTCTACAAAATAAAAGCCTTTAATCAATAGATGATTGCAGGAGTGGGCTTCACACTACTGTTGGAGATCCCCGAGTGATGGGAATGGGACAATGCTGGTCCTTTGAAACAGGCTTACTGAAACTTCCAAAATAAAAGCCCACACCTTCCATAGTTACTATGGATTTTGTGAGCTGACAAGTGCATAGAAAATAATTTTTAAATAGCAAGCGGGTTCTATTTAACTAATGGAACTAACCCAGACCTGAAGGGACAACCATGCTGGACTTTCAAAATAACACAAAACATGCTCTACAAAATAAAAGCCTTTACATTTTAAACAATAGATCATTTCAGGACTGGGCTTCACACTGATGTTGGAGCTCACCCAGTGTTGCCCATTTAAAATAAGGCTTACTGAAAATTTCAAAATAAAAACCTGAGTCCTCCAGAGTTAGTAGTAATATTTTAAGCTGATAATAGCATAGACAATGAATTTTAATAAAAATAGCAAGCTCCGGTCCCAGAAGCACGCACCAAGAGGCAGGCCCCGTCTAAATTTCTTCCGAAATGTTCTAGTTGTTTATGCTATTATCAGCTTTAAAAAAATTAGTACATATGGAAGGTTGATGTTCAGTGTGAAAAAAGGCTTTTAGTTTTTAGAGTATGTGTAGGTCTTATTTTGAAAGTCTAGTTTGGTTGTCAGCTATGACTGACTTATTGTGAACACTCATGGAAGCTTCTGGCCTGAGCTCAGCCTCAGAGCCACTCTTTGTCAGAGGTTACTTAAGTTCACTGGCAGCTGTGTTCTGTTGCTATGGTAATTAATGAGCGCCCAACAGCTGCTGTTTCTCACTCACGCAGCACCACACTTTGTGTCTCATCATGGCGGCACATGCTCCCGAAAAACTGCCCATAACTCGGAAACCGTAAGGGCTATCGACGTTATTCTTGGACCATTTTTATCAGAACGGACAGAGGAACGATAATAACCATCCTTTTATGTTGAAAATATAGTAATAAAGACACAACACTAGGTGAAAAGAGAGGGAAAATGGAGAAAAAGACAAAAATGCCTGTACATGCTCCTGAACAAAGTCTAATATCTCGGAAACGTACATGGTATTTGAAAAATTGTTGAACTGTGGGCGAAAGCCATCCCTCGTCCCCGATCATGGAGATTTCCATAGCTCTACGTCATTCACAGTATAAAATAGGAGGATGGAAAGAAATGGTGTCACTCATGGATTACTGGTCAAACTCTCATTGAAAATACATGGGAGAAGGTCTACAGAATTTTACTGACTCTTGCCGATCGAGGGGGGTTTGACTTAGAACAATTTTAAAGATATGTGAAAGCAGAGGCCCGACCCTACAAACTGACCGAAAATAGTGACTTTAGAGTGAGATTTGTGGCCGTGAGGGCGAGTTAAAAATCATTTTTCCTGAAAAAATCCTTACTTTCTACACTCTAGTAACTGCCATCTCCACTGTAGAAATGGGATTTTCCCGCAAACTTTGTGTCGCTTGGAGTCTAATTTTAGAGAAACCGTAGCAGTTATCAACAAACCGTTTTCATTTCTGAAGAGCCGGCGGATTTCTCTACAAACTGAAAGTCAAACTGTGTTTCTAGGTGAAAGTATGGCGATACAGCAGAGCCTCAAATACAGTGAATTTTGAGGATTCCTTCCGCCCCTGACTCCATTCATTTCTATGGGATTTTGGGGGGTGGTTTTTCGTTTCCCAGGGTGCCCCCACAGGTCCCCTGTGAATTTGGCGTATGTAGCTGACTTTCTTCATATAGCTGCCATTGACTCAATGTAAAAGAGCACTTTGAATAACTCCAGTATGGAAGGTGGCATATGCACCAAACTAGGTGTGTATACTGCCCCCGGGCCCCCCCAGGTCTCCACCAGGTTTGGTGACTGTAGCTCACTTCCTTCACATAGCTGCCATAGACTCCCATTCATTTTCAGTCAAGTGTGCGGATGACGCAGCAATCCACCACAAAATGGCACCCATGCAAGATATGTGTGACATGGCTAGACTCCAGGACTCAAGTAATTAACATTAATTCTGCTGTGCACTGTGTATAATCAGTTTATGTGCTTCAGGACAGCAAAGTGAGACTGATTCTGGATGAAATTCTGCTGTGAACTCTCAAGAATCAGCTTATGTGCTGCATGACAGCAAAGTGAGACTGATTTAGAATCAGATCTGGCAGTGAAATGTGAAGAATCAGCGCATATGCTTCAGTACAGCCAAATTAGACTCTTTTAGGTTCAGATCTGGCTGTGAAATGTGAAGAATCAGCGCATGTGATGCAGCACAGCCAAATGAGACTCTTGGTGTGCGTTTGGGCTTCCTGCTTCACGTAGGAGAGGTTTTTCCGGACATGTGTGGTACCGTTGGAAAGGGCAGACTGAGACGAAGAGAAAGTGCCCATCCATGTCTTCCCAAACCATTCTTGTCTCCCAGACAAGCCCTAAAGGTTTGAGCAGGGTCGTTTGGCAGGGTTGTTTTTGATCCACTATCTTGACAGAGTGTGTTTGTGCTTCCAGCTTCGGGTAGGAGAGGTTGTTCTGGACATATGTGGTACCGTTGGAAAGGGCAGACTGGGACGAAGAGAATGGGCCCAAGCATGTCATTGTGGTGTCAACTCATGAGCCGTAATGACCTCCTGAATGTAGCATGTGGAAACGTTTGGGGCTGCTGTAGGGGCTGTGGTTAGCATAGGAGGCTGAAAATGGAAGGGCTTCCTCCTCTGTTTGTGCTCAGCAGACCCTGTACCCTGTTCAGTCTCTATGTGGTTGCGATAGTAAGTTACTAGGCTCCACATCTGCTTTGGATCTTTCCCAGGGAGGTGGTTGGCATGCCCCGTGAGTGTGGTGCTTCCAGCTGGCGCCCTTCTGGTAGCTGCCCCAGGCCCGCATTCATTTGGGCTTGGACTTTTGCTCATAACTCTGTCAAAGCAAACCCAGCCTGCCAGACACTCGCATCCAAAGGGCCTTGGGGCAGCAGGCCGGAGGAGCTTGTTGATGGGCAGGGCTAGTGTTGGCTAGGGTTGGCAACTATTGAGCCGATTGTCGTAGGATGGCGAGTGAGATAGCTATGGAAACGCCTCGATTCCCTGAGTGAATGTGCGCAGAAATGGTGACTCTGAGCCTTTCCCGCTTTGGGCTAGAAGGCCTCAAAGTCTTGGGATGTTGAATGTCTTTTAATCTTTGATTTGGTAGGAGTAGGTGCTACAGCTATAAAGGTTATATATTTGGCTAGCGCAGATGAGCATGGATCACGTACATTTTGGCATGCCCCGTGAGTGTGGCCAGCCCTTCTGGTAGCTGCCCCAGGCCTGCATTCATTTGGGCTTGGACGTTTGCTCATAACTCTGGGTGTGAGTGTCTGGCAGGCTGGATTTGCTTTGACAAAGGGCCTTGGGGCAGCAGGCCGGAGGAGCCTGTTGATGGGCAGGGCTAGGGTTGGCAACTATTGAGCCGTTTGTCATAGGATGGCGAGTGAGGTAGCTATTGAATGGCCTCGATGCCCTGAGTGAACGTGCACAGCAATGGTGACTGTGAGCCTTTATCGCTTTGGGCTACAAGGCCTCAAATCCTTTAGACTTTGAGTGTCTTTTAATTTTTGATTTGGCAGGAGTAGGTGCTACAGCTATAAAGTATATTTATTTGGCTAGCGCAGATGAGCACGGATCACGTACATATTGGCATGCCCCGTGGGTTTGGCCAGCCCTTCTGGTAGCTGCCCCAGGCCTACATTCATTTGGGCTTGGACGTTTGCTCATAACTCTGGATGTGAGTGTCTGGCATGCTGGATTTGCTTTGACAAAGGGCCTTGGGGCAACAGGCCGGAGGAGCCAGTTGATGGGCAGGGCTAGGGTTGGCAACTTTTGAGCCGATTGTCGTAGGATGGCGAGTGAGGTAGCTATGGAAAGGTCTCAATGCCCTCAGTGAACGTGTGCACGAATGGTGACTGTAGCCTGGGCTAGAAAGCCTCAAAGTCTTGGGATGTTGAATGTCTTTTAATCTTTGATTTGGCAGGAGTAGGTGCTACAGCTATAAAGGTTATATATTTGGCTAGCGCAGATGAGCACAGATCACGTACATTTTGGCATGCCCCGTGAGTGTGGCCAGCCCTTCTGGTAGCTGCCCCAGGCCTGCATTCATTTGGGCTTGGACTTTTGCTCATAACTCTGGATGTGAGTGTCTTGCAGTCTGGATTTGCTTTGACAAAGGGCCTTGGGGCAGCAGGCCGGAGGAGCCTGTTGATGGGCAGGGCTAGTGTTGGCTAGGGTTGGCAACTTTTGAGCCGTTTGTCGTAGGATGGCGAGTGAGGTAGCTATGGAAAGGCCTCAATGCCCTGAGTGAACGTGCGCAAGAATGGTGACTGTGAGCCTTTCCGGCTTTGGGCTACAAGGCCTCAAAACCTTGAGACTTTGAGTGTCTTTTAATTTTTGATTTGGCAGGAGTAGGTGCTACAGCTATAAAGGTTATATATTGGGCTAGCACAGATGAGCACGGATCACGTACATTTCGGCATGTCTGATGGGCCTTTGGGAACATGTAAATTGGTGGTACCTTGCTCTAGGTACGTGCTAGGCTTGTGGCAGGCGGTCCACTGTGATCAGCAGGCTGGGGCACATTGATAGACACCTGGCATGACCTGCTTTGGAGTCATAATTTTTACAGCTGAAACTGGTCAAAGGTGTGAGCTTAGGTGCTTCAGAACAGCCAATTGAATCTAGGCTAGGCTAGGGTTAGAGTAGTTTAGGGGTAATACCCACAGGGGATAAGATAGCATGGGGATAACTCTGGAAGGGTGTGTGTTTGAGCAGCTCGAACACTGGATTCTGACTGGCACATACTCCAGTGACCTTAGGTTTAGTGAAAGCCTCAGGGGTAGTTGACAGTTTTGTCTCCGTACCAGAGGCACAAGCATTTTGGGGCTGCAAATTACTTGGTCTGTCCACGGAGGGGTGCTTAAGTGTGGGGTGCCAGGGTTCGAGAGGTGGGCCTGGTCCTGGAGGTGTGTGTGTGAGATCCAGGGAGTGTGCGGTCTAGAATATCCCATGTGGAGGCACTGACGTTTTGGGACTTTTGGCATACATTAACATTATGGAAGCTGTCAGGCAAATGGCCTGAGTTTACCCAGGGCCCGGTGCCTGAAACCTGGGTACACTAATCTTAACCAACTGTGCAACACATGTGTTGAAAACAACCAAATCTCAACTTGGGTTTTGGGACATTTGGCATACATTAACCTTATGGAAGGTGTCATGCAAATGGCCCAAGTTTACCCAGGGCCCGGTGCCTGAAACCTGGGTACACTAATCTCAACCAACTGTGCAACACATATGTTGAAAACAACCAAATCTCAACATGAATTTTCGGACTTTTGGCATACATTAACATTATGGAAGGTGTCAGGCAAATGGCCCGAGTTTAGCCAGGGCCCGGTGCCTGAAACTTGGGTACACTTGGCTGAAGGTTTAGATCTGGCTGTGAAATGTGAAGAATCAGCGCATGTGATGCAGTACAGCCCGTTGGATCAGCACATACGCTGTACGGTCCGCAGCACATGTGCTGCAAAGCGGCAGCACTGCTGAGGGGGCCCCGGGCGGGGGCGTCTGCCATGCCCTTTGGCCATTTCAGCTGTTTGCATCGCATTCCTCAACGCTTTAGTCTCCTCCTTTGATGTGTTTGGGACATTTTGGGGAAAATTCCAACAGCTGAGCAGCCGCCGTACCACACATGTGCTGCAATTCCCACTCCGGCCCATTTTTGCAAGATATAAAATCAGACAACATGTCCAGTGTGCACTCTGTGATGTTAGTCTCTCAAAAAGCACGAATTGAGGAGAGTGCGTTCGTGCCTTCATACTGCTGCTCAATGGCTGCAGCGTCAGTGCGGCATGGCCTTTCGATGCCTCCTGTGCACTTCTGGTGAGGCGAAAAAACAGTCATACAGAATTGCTCTGAAAAAGCATGGTTTGCATGCACCTTTCTCTCATTTTTGAGCACACTGTATTATGAATTCTGTCATGAACGCAATTAAGCTTTTGTCCAGCAGGAGGCAGGAAAGAGACAATATGTAATATCATATGTCAGATCATAGGCCGACCTGTCATATTGAAGTCAAGCTTCAATTTGTTGTTCTGCTGAGAATCCTGAGTGACAGAGAACAGAACAGTTCATAAATGGACTAACCATTCTGCTCAGCTTCATGTGTAACAGCTCCTGCGTGGGGGAAAAACGGGACCAAACAAATAAAGAAAAGAAAAAGCACTCCTGCTCCGGACACATATGATGTGAAAAAGTCCAAACCTGCTTCTAGCAGAGAGGAGGAGGAGGAGGAGAAAGAGACTTACAATCTCACCACATATATATATATATATATATATATATATATATATATATATATATATATATATATATATATATATCAAGGCCAGTTACCTGACTCAGGAAAAATCACAGTACTCCATGAAGCTGCTGGCCAACTTGGTGAATGTGTGAGGGGGGTTTTTGCACAGAACTGCAGGAATATTGAGCTGCTTAGCCTGAATGGCTGCACCAAGATCACTGACAGCACTTAAATAGGGTATGTTTTATCTCTGTTACTGTTCTGTGTACATATGTTGTTTTTTATTTAAGGATTTCTGTTCAGAGGTTTACCTTTTTATTATAATGATAAACCCTTGCAGGGTTTCCTCAACCTCCAGGATCCACAATTCCTGTGGAAATGGGAGTTGGACTGGAATCGCTGTAAGAGTCCCATGACACAGAACTATATATTTTAAATCAATTATTTATTAATTTTATCAGAATTATCAGCCACTACTTCCTGTAAAACCTCTTTGCAAATATTGCCAAGCTGTTAACTGCAACATAAATGCAGACATAATTTAAAGACATGCATTTGCAAACTGTCCCAAATAAGGTGGGGTGTTAAACATAGAAATTCAAGCTTTTTATAGCTTAACGTTCTATCAAAACAAGACTAGGATATGAATGGGAATGACATGCCCAATGGCATTGACCTTGACTCTGAACAAAATAACACAGTGTAGCATGGACATGCAAATAAAGAATTATCCTGCAAAAACTCAAAACATATACAATTACCATGATGTAACTATTGCAGGAAGGTGGAACACCCCACCCCCCTACACACACACACACACACACACACACACACACAAACATAAAATGCATATGGTCAATTGCTAAAAACACATGGGAGTGGTAAAACAATAACTTAAATAGAAGTGCTTAAAAGAACAGTAGTCAGAGCCCTTTTAAAAGGAGAGAAACGGCAGAGCAGGAATCCCAACCCAACAAAACAGGAGCTAATTGAGAAGCTGAAATGGTAATATTAATATCCATCATATAATTCCCAGGTCACTTAAAGATCTTATTCTTCCCTCTGATATAAATATCTTCTGTTTTCTAGTCAGTGGCCCCCCCACGTCTGTGAGCCACGGCTTCCCTCGGTTGAAATAAATATATTACAGTTTTACCCAGTACAAATAAATACATTAATATAAAAAATAAAATATTTACAATGAAGCAAACAAAATTATACAAAAAATGAACACATCACAGGCAACCATCACGAAGTCATTACCAATATGTCTCACACCGCCACGTCCTCAGGGAGACAGAGGCTATGACACCAGACTCTGTGTCATAGAGGGGTTAGGGGATGTCAGCTGGTCCCTCACAGTATCTGTAGAGTGGCATTGCCCGGAACCAGCGAGGCGACAGTCCACATCAAAAGAGAAGTCAGACCACTCCTCGCGCGGTGGGAAGGAGATTGTCTGGGGGAGGGTGAAACTTAAGGGGCGCTTTAAGGGGGTCAGACAGTCCTCACAGGTTGTCACAGGCAAACATGACAAAGTTGTTGCCGATATGTGACTCTGACCTATCAGGGCCACAAGTTCCCACCAGAGATAATGTGAGGATTCATCTGTTGGCCTCCAGTTTCTGCCCCTGAACCAGCAGACTCTGCCTCAGTGTGTCCACTTCCTTTATGTGGGAGATCTGCAGCATCCCAGCGTCCCACGTCCTCGGGGACACAGAGGCTATGAAACACTGCCTCTGTGTCATATGGCGGTGTCATTTTTTTGGAAGCCTGCAAAAAAAAAGCAGCATTTATTACCAGGTCTGCTGGCACAGTCATTCACATTTATCTCACAGTTTGTACCAGAGGTTCCTTACAAGCAGTTGCGGCGACAGTCTACATCAAAAGAGAAGTCAGACCACTTTTCGCGCGGTGGGAAGGAGATTGTCGGAGGGCGTCCGCCCCTCAAGCATGGACCCCCTCAAAGCGCCCATTAAGTTAAGGTGCTCCTTCTTGGAGAAGTGGGTCTCCAGCTTGGCCACTCTCTGCTGCACTGCCTCCAGTTTCTGTCTGCAATGGGACAGTCCGTCTCCGGACAACTGCCTCCTTCTTCCTTCGTCATCAGTCCCTGCTCCTCCTCCTTTTTCCTGCGCTCCAGCTCCCATTCTACAAAGGTGTCAAAGAGGCTGGGCCAAGCCTCAGTGTGCCTCAGTGTGTCCACTTCCTTTATGTGGGTGATCTGCAGTATCTGGCTCTCCTCTGAAACCCCAGCAACATCTGAGGCAGACTAAAAACACATAATCACAGATAATGGTTGTACATTTAAAATATTATTTTATGTTGTTCAGTGATGTTTTAATGTTATATGTCATATGAAATGAACTTCAATGATCACCCACCCTGAGATGCAGTCCCCGCTGGAGGACTCCGCGACGTTGCAGCTTCATTTTTAGCATTATCGGTGATACGGTAATCATTGAATTAATCATGTCTGTTGTGGATGGAGCTCACTTCTTCTTGGCTGCTGCCTTCTTGACTTTGGGCTTAGCTGCCTTCTTCGCTGGACTTTTCTTGGCTGCGGGAGCCTTCTTCACCACCTTCTTGGGGCTCTTGGTGGCCTTCTTAGGGCTCTTGGCTGCCTTCTTCACCGCTGCAGGCTTCTTGACCTTCTTAGGGGACTTCTTGGCCACTGCAGCAGGTAGTGCTGCGTCCGGAGAAAGCTCCCCAAGTACTGTGGGTGGAAGCTCATCACGAGGGAAATGTTGTCCAGCCGATGGAGGGCTGCAAATGCATCCTCAAATATTGCCTGCGTCCTGGCGTCCCCTTTACTGACTTGAAGAATCTCTTTTTCAGGGATAAATCTGCTTGGTCCGCTTCCTATGGGTCTTGGGATCCTTATGCCTAAATCCTTTTTGGTGAGCCATTCACAATGGGTGCATATCTTAAATTAGTCTGTCACTGCGATTTAATTATTCTCCACGTTTGGCGATGGTGCGATGGCGTGCCTCATTTCGTTTCCTCCGTTTCTCCTCTGCTTCTTTCCGCGGAGCAGAGAATAAAAATAGTGTAATTTTAAATGGCTCTTTTCCCTCTAGTCTTTGTTCTTGACTTTGGGCTTAGCTGCCTTCTTCACTGGACTTTTCTTGGCTGCGGGAGCCTTCTTCACCACCTTCTTGGGGCTCTTGGTGGCCTTCTTAGGGCTCTTGGCTGCCTTCTTCACCGCTGCAGGCTTCTTGACCTTCTTAGGGGACTTCTTGGCCACTGCTGGCTTCTTTGCTGCCGCCTTCTTGGGCTTCTTGGCAACGGCCAAGTAACTTCGGGATAAAGATTGGCTCTAAGGGCTGGGTCGGTTGGGCTGGGGTGCGAAGCGGGGCTGGGCTTGTGCCGCGGCCGGGTGTTTATGTACACGTATACACTGGATATATATGTGTGTGTGCAAGTGTCAGACTTTTGTGATCTGACTATGGAGGTCGTCTTCGAACAACTCGTTTTCAGGGTCCGAGTCTGTAGTGTCCAAGTAGCGATAGTGATCTGGCTTGTTGTCGCTGGCGTCCGGTGTCACCGAGGCTGACGTGCTGCATGTGTCACAGTTGGCTCCTTCCTCCACCGTCTTGGTGAAAAACAGTTTGACCTTAAAGTTTGGGGAGAAGTTCTTGTTGGCTTTATCCTTGTTGGCTTTATCCAACTCGTTCTTGTTAAGTGTCAGAACCAGGAAGTGTCTGTCATTGGTCTCATTCCCATCATCATTCCTGGGTTCTGAAACGTTCTGTCGGAGAGCTCCCGAAGTGTTCTGGAGCTACCATTCTCCAGTCTATCCGATGTCTCCTCTGGTCCTGGGATGAAGAACGTGTTGATCCAGAAATGGAACATCTTTTCCTTCTTCATCATCTTGTTCTGCTTGTGGAAGAACTCCACCTTGATGTCCCCACAGACAGGAAGTGGTTGCGGGAACTCAAACACCATCAGCTTGTCCTCCCTGCGGGTGTGGCCGGGGTTGGAGGTATGGATGTTCACTTTCAGCCGGTAGACCACAAACTGAGGGTTGCAGGTCCCGGCAGTGAACATGGGGACTGTCTCAAACAGCATCTTGTGGAAGAGGAGAGCCACGGGTTTGTAGTGCAGACAGTTCCTGAGCAGGAATTTGTAGTAAATGACGTAGCGGCGCTGGCTGGGAATGGTCACACCTTTCTTGTCCATGGTCCGGACCTCTCCGTAAAAGTCCAGGGCCTCCTCCTGGAAAAGTCCAGGGCCTCCTCCTGGAACTTCCCTCGGTGCAGCAAATAGGCACAGATCATGACACCGGTGCGGCCTTTTCCTGCCTTGCAGTGGATGGCAGCCACATGCTGCTCGTCCTCGCTTAGCCACTGATCCAGGTCTTCACAGAACGGCTTGATCAGCTCCAGCTGGGACGGGTTGTGGTCTTCGAATGGAAACTGAGCCACTCGACAGCTGAACTTTGAAGTGTCATAGTGTCGCTCTGCACACAGGTTATAAATCTTGTAATGATTCTTGTGTTTGGAGTCCAAGAACCGAACAACTTCATCAATGTTGTTCCTGTAGACGCCCTCCAGCCGCTCAGCTGGGAAACCCATGGTGATGATGTTGGGATAGATATAAGTGAGGTCCAAGTCGAACCCGTCCTCCTGGTACCACCGCTTGTTTCTGGTAACGAATTCCTTGATTAGATTAGCAGCCATGGTTCCACAGGAAGTCCTGTAAGGGTTCACTGACACAGAACTATATATTCTGAGTCCATTATTTATAAATTTGATCGGAGTTGTCAGCCAGTACCTCCTGTAAGACCTCTTTGCAAATATTGCCAAGCTGTTAGCTATAGCATATATGCTGACGTGCTTTAAAGACATGCATTTGCACACTGACCTGAATAAGGTGGGGGTGTTAAACATAGAAATTCAAGGTTTCTGTAGCGTAAAGTTCTATCAAAAAAAGACTAGGATATGAATGGGAATGACATGCCCAATGGCATAACACAGTGTAGCATGGACATGCAAATAAACAATTATCCTGCAAAAACTCAAAACGTATACAATAACGTGATATAACTATTGCAAGAAGGTGGAATACCCCACACCCCTACACACACACACACACAAATATTCACACAAAGGGTGTGGAGATGGGCCATTTGTCCATCTGCAAGAAGACGACAACTTTTGCAAAAACTCAAAACATATACAATAATTACAATAACCATGATATAACTATTGCAGGAAGGTGGAATACCCCACCCCCTACACACACACACACACACACACACACACACACACACACACACACACACACAAAGGGTGTGGCAAGGGGTATGGCAAGGGGTGTGGCAAGCAATGAGCACAAATAAGGTGTGTTGCTACCTGGGCTGTGTTCAGTCTGCAGAAGACATCCTTGACCTTCTTACCTTTGCTGAACTTTTTGGAACAGTTTTGGACCATTTCCCTCTTGATCTGCTTTTTTGGTGAAGAGCACAAGACTGCTTGACGAAAATGGCTTCAAATTGGTAACTTTGTGTGATTTTATGACTAAATTTAGAATGTTTTAATTTTACAAGCTGGACAATTGAGTTTATTTTGCAAGAAAACCTCTAAACCCTATTGCTAGGCTTTTTTGTTTGAATGTCTGTGCTGTGTGGAATGTATTTCTGATATATTTTTGAGGAGCCCTGTTTAAACCTTTCTTTTTACTTTTTTTCACAGTCAAAATCCTGATCGACGCATTGTTCATTGTCTGCTGTGTGAAAAACCTCAAGAAATTCTTACCTCACATTTAAAAAGGGTGTGCATGAAAAACAGCACAGACGAAGAGAGGAAGGAAGAGTTGGATAGGGCCAAAGCTTCAGTTAAAAAATGGACATCTGAATGTAGAAACTGGGACTACAGAGATATGTGCGAAGAGTTCCCCCACAAGGCTTCCAGACATACTTTGCTGAAGAAATTGCAGAGACAAGAATATTTTGTGGCCAATGTACCGTCCAAAGAAGACCTGGAGCCTGATGAAGAAAGGCCAACATCCAGTGTGGCTGCAACTCTTCCTCAAGCCAGAGAGGAGGAGAGAGCCTCTGAGGAAGAACCAAAGTCACCTGAAGTATCTACTGCACATTCAAGTGACCCATCCTGGCAAAGGTAAGTGAAATTCACCTCAAAATATACTTTTGACTGAATAACCCTGTAAATCTTTTGTGCTCATTTTCTCTTTGTATTTTCTCAGACCAACCTCAGCAGGCAACACAGACGTGAGACAGAACATGCAGAGTATGGGACTGTATGAAAGATTTCCACCAGAGACACCTCTCATAGCAGGATTCAAGAAGTACTTGCTTCAAACTCTGCATGTCCGCAACTGCCAACAGGAGGTATGATGAACTAACCAAATATGTTTTAGTATCATAAAGTGTGCTAGGCCTACTGTTTTTGCTTTATCCCTCAGATAAACACATCACCCACAATTACATTGTTTCAGTTTTATCTGATTATAGAATACTACACTCAGTACATTGTTTTTTATTCAGAAAGGACCCAAAAAAATACACCGTTTCAGTAAATGAGTTTCTGTATTTTCAACATTTTCAACATGTTAGCAACTAGTGATGCAGTGTAAAAACACCACAGTAACTACAAACGTGTGTGTAAAAAACATAAAAAGTTGTTTTAATGCTTGTTTTCAGTTTGAGGGGACTCCTTGTAAAGGGTGTGAACACAAAGATTGTCTCAGGATTAGTCTCCGCTGAATGTCCATTATTCAGATGCTTAGTGTCCCCTGTTCAGTGGCTGTTTTACCAATTTGCAACTTTTGCAAGATGGCTGACCAGCACACTTTAGGCTGCTCACAATGCTAACATAATTTCATATCATTTAGACATGCACTCATTATAAGTAAAACATATAAAAAGTGGCCACGGCTGTGTCAGTTTTGCTTCACAAAGATAATTTCAGATAAAATAATTAAATTGTTGTATCCATGTGTCAGTGTTGCCAGCATGTATGCAGCTTCATCTTCTTTTCATGCATTTTTTATGTTCCATTATAGGTTGATAATGTCTCCAGGATGCTGAGGTACATCCAGCCCAGTGGAGAAGATGTTAGCCTGGACTTTCTCACGAAGATCACAGAAACTACAGACTACATCAACAACCTCCAGAGGGCAAAGATGACTTCAGCGACCATTTTAAATTATATAAAAAATATTATCCGTTTTATCCAGTTTTTAAAGCTTGAGCTGTCCTTCAAAGATTCTGCTTCAATATATTTACCAAAATGCCAAACTTACATGGACCTGCTCTCAACGTTACGGAAACCAGTTTCCAAGCAGCACAGCCAGGCTGTTTGTAAAACCAGGTCAGTTGTTACCATGTCTGCTACTTCATGTTTGAATGGCTTATTCAGTTTTTCTCAGACCTCTGAGTTTGCAGGACAGATGGGATTGTGTGATACAGAAAAACTAATGTTCTTTTATGTTTGTTTAGATACGACCGCTATGTCGAGGGTCAGCGCAGTCTACATGAGTGCCATGAAGTGATGCGGGTTTGCAAAAAGGACATGCTTGGCCTTTTTGCAAAACTGCTGGAGCACAAAGAAATCTCAAGAGAAGAGAAAACGTTGTTCCGGTACTACTGTGAAGCTATCATCCTCCTGAAACATTATCAAAGACCAGGATTGGTAGAAGGATTTACAGTGAGTACTTTCCCTGCAGAGATTTGTTTGAGTAAACCACAGCACAGCATGTTGAATTAGCAAACTGATATGTTGCCATTAATGTGCGTTGTCCTTCACTGACACACAGGTTTCAGAGTGGATGAAAAGGAAGAGCCATGATGGTAAAACGGTCATTGGTTTTAGCCAGCATAAGACAGCTAACATGCAAATTGCCACATTTGCCCTCAACACGGAGCAGGCAGCAGTAAGTTTTCATATAGACTAACATAACTTTACCAAAAGTAGCACCATAACTTATTCTGTAACAATGAACTTCTTTCATGTTATTATTTCCACAGATGCTGGATGCATACTACCATTACATTCGGCCTGAATATGTAAAAGAATCCGAAGAGGAGGAGGACCTTTTTTTCATCGGTTCACATGGACGACCCATCAGCTGTGCCAGCCAGGACCTATCCCGTCTGCATGCACAGTCAGTATGATTGTAAATAAACATTTACTGTACATCCCAGGAAACAGGAGATTAATGATTTTTCTGTTTCACTACAGCTACAAATTACCAAATGTGACCACCCAGGAGATCCGGAGAGTTGCAGAAACCCTAGCAGGCCAAATCTGTACGGAGGAGCAGAAGACCAAAGGGGCACACTACTTGGCACACAGCAATGTAGTAGCAGACGGAAAGTACAGGACGAGGACCCTCGAAGAAGCAGTTTTGGCCAGCAACCTAATCGGTGGCTTTGAGAAGTATGTACCAGGATCTGGAGAACATGTCGTGTGTGTGTGTCTGTCTGTCTGTTTGTCAAATTTGTCAAGTTTGTCATTTTAATAACTGTGGCATATTTACATTTTGAATTTAAACTGAAGTTTGTAAATATATAGCTTTTTTACATCTCACAGTCTCATAAGCGTTTGTGCATCTGTTATTCAGTGTTTCATATTGTTTGCTTGCAGTTCTTCTGAAGATTCTGGCAGTGAAAGGAGTTCCCGGGCAGAGAAGAGGCAGAGAGATCAAGAGGATGACAAAGAAGACTTGTCAAAATTTCTTAATTACTTCCCAGTAAATCTAGATGGCCAGCCACCTTCAAAAAAGAAAAGAGTTCAGGCTGGTTTCTCTGAGGGCAGAGTCTTCTATGACAAGTGGAGGGCTCTCCAGTATGCCAAAAGGGAAGAACATATTTTGTGTAAGTAGAATTTATTATTATAAGATTAAATTGCTTCCCTTAAAAAGACCAAATGTGTAAAATTTATTTTCTCATTTTGATAGCCAAGTACACAAGGAATCGTCCCACCTTCCAAAGGGTGAGAAAAGACATCAGCAAGGATGGATGGAAGGCCAATCACACCTCCCCGGAGGACATCGTGGCTAAATGGCAGCCGCCTAAAAGAAAAACAGTGGAGAGTGATGCAAAGATTTTGAAAAATATTCAAAAACAAAAGTGGTCAAGTCTGACCATCAAGGACTTTGGTGGTACCAAAGGAGAAGGTATGCACTCTTCGCTGTTTTAAGATCTAGAGAGCATAAAGTCAGATGTCAACTCATTTCTACTATATTCTAATCATGCACACTTTTATCATCTTATTTTTACCACAGGAGTTGTTGCCACCAAACCGTTTTTGAAAGGTTCCATCCTCTGTGATTACCACGGAAGGATAATCACAGCAGCAGAAGGGCAGGAGTTTCAAGAAACAATCGATGACCAGAAGTGCTACCTCTTTTTTTTCAAAGACTTGTGCATTGATGCAAAAACCTTCCCTTGCGAGTGCCACCCAGACAAGGAGACCCTTGGGAGGAAAATTAATAATTCCAAAAAAAATGCAAATGTAAAACCCGTTCATAGCAAGATGCAGTTCCCTGATGGTACCAAGGACATCATACTTTTTAAGGCCATCAAAGACATTTGTATTGATGAGGAAATCAAGTTTAATTATGGTGTCAACAGAACGTCGTATGGGGGAGAAGGACATGACTTAGAGTGGCTGGAGGACTGAATGAATGTATTTTGACTATGCTGAATGTGGCACATACAATTGTGTCAGGCAATAAAGATCTTGTGATTTCACCATATCTCATTGAGTTTTCTTTCATTTAATATTTTGAAACAGTTTCCCAGAGTTTGTGTTTTAAAACCCTGTTTCTCTCAGCCAGTACCTTGAAAACCTTGGGATAAAAATTGTGTTAGAATTGGTCAAAATGGCTGTTGGTCAGCCATTTCAAAAATGTTGACAAGCTGTTTTCTGGCATGTTTGATCAAATTAAATAAGGCAAAGGGGACAAAGGAAGTCCTGTAAGGGTTCACTGACACAGAACTATATATTCTGAGTCCATTATTTATAAATTTGATCAGAGTTGTCAGCCAGTACCTCCTGTAAGACCTCTTTGCAAATATTGCCAAGCTGTTAGCTATAGCATATATGCTGACGTGCTTTAAAGACATGCATTTGCACACTGACCTCAATAAGGTGGGGTGTTAAAAATAGAAATCCTGCTCAGATTCAGGCTTTGTATAGCTTACAATTATCTGTAAGATGTCTTCTATCAAACAAGCCTAACCTGATCTTTCTACGTTGAAGCCAGAGCTCGTGGCAGCCGGCTGGAAGGGGTCATTTTCATTCTCGACCCCAGGCTCATGGTCAGACTGGGTAAAACTAAATATTTTTCAGCTGCAGTTCTGGCTAGCAGGGTCCCAGAAACATGTATTATAGCTTAAAATGTTCCTTTTCATCTCCCCTTTTCAACGGTACCATGCATCCTGGAGGTTTTGCCAGCTGCTGTGGACAGTCTCAACACTCTCTCTGTCGGTCAGCCATTTAAAAAATGTTGACAAGCTGTATTCTGGCATGTTTGATCAAATTAAATAAGGCAAAGGGGACAAAGGAAGTCCTGTAAGGGTTCACTGACACAGAACTATATATTCTGAGTCCATTATTTATAAATTTGATCAGAGTTGTCAGCCAGTACCTCCTGTAAGACCTCTTTGCAAATATTACCAAGCTGTTAGCTATAGCATATATGCTGACGTGCTTTAAAGACATGCATTTGCACACTGACCTCAATAAGGTGGGGTGTTAAAAATAGAAATCCTGCTCAGATTCAGGCTTTGTATAGCTTACAATTCTCTGTAAGATGTCTTCTATCAAACAAGCCCAACCTCGTCTTTCTACGTTGAAGCCAGAGCTCGTGGCGGCCGGTTGGGAGGGGTCATTTTCATGCTCGACCCCAGGCCTCTGGTCAGACTGGGAAACACTGAAAATGTTTCCAGCTGCAGTTCTGGCTAGCAGGGCCCCAGAAACATGTATTATAGCTTAAAATGTTCCTCTAGGTCTATTCTATCCAGGCATGTGAGGCATGTCCAGCTGTGGCCATCGGAAATTCCACTAGAGGCAGCACAGTAGTCATATTTTCGAGTGTATGGTTTTTGGCCAAAATATTATAATTCCTAATTTCTCCACAAGTGGGGTGTCATTGTCTTCGTCTTGATGAGACCTACAAGGATCTATCAAAACTTTCACTGTATCCATCTCAGAACGCAAGATTTGTGAGAGAATGTCCCGAGTAATTTTCTACGGCACATGTGCTGCGTTAGAACCCTGAATATTAAACAAATCCATCTTTTGGCCAAATATCAGGCCCGGGGCGTCGGCGCGTGCAGAACGAGCAGGGCCATCTTCCGAGACCGGACTTGGGCTTGGAATTTTGCTCATAACTCTGGATGTGAGTGTCTGGCAGGCTGGATTTGCTTTGACAAAGGGCCTTGGGGCAACATGCCGGAGGAGCCTGTTGATGGGCAGGTGTTGGACCACTTGTTTGCTGAGTATTGGATTATCTGCACGTTGTTGGACGTCACTGTGCCCCTCCAATGGCATCGGCCATTTTGTACCCAGGACAGCCCGCTCCTACAAATCCCATCGAGCATTGCGACTGATATGACTGGGCGTCCCCAGTCTGACGTCATAGGATGCTATATAGGAGGCGCTCATGTTTGAAAACTCACCTTCTGCTGGAAACCAGATCTGGTGATCGAAGAGCGTCACTTTAAGAGAAGAACTCTGTGCAGAGTTTCATTCATTCTCTCTCGTTGGACAACGAACTATTCATAACTGAAGTCTGTGGACTAAGAAGGCCAGAGGTTTCACTTTTGCCGATCGAAAACGTGAGTTAACACGTAACTGGAGACACGGAGCTTCGGAGAGACAAACCGCTACCGTGTTTCATTTTCAAGTCGACTTTGATGGTCAGATCATATTTTTCCTTTTTGTCAAGAAGACCGAAGGACAAAGACTGACCGTTCCCCTGAAGTTAATTGTGGACGCACAATTAACTCAACCCCACGTTTTCTCGCTCGAATTCCCTCGCTCAGGAAGAAGACGACACAAGTAAAACCCATTTCTTTTTTTTATTTCTTTATTAGAAGGCCTGGGCAGGGTCAGAGGTTGTAGAAGCGATCAGAATCGCTGGTTAGGATCTCATGTGTTCTAAATAATATGTGCATGTAACCTTGCTTGTTGAAACTTAGATGTGTTATGTAATATCGGGATCCGCCGTGTTCCCCAGAGCTGTCTGTGTTTACTATCTGAACGCGGGTGCGTTGCAAAACTGGACATTTAAAATGACCTCATGGTAAAATTCTCCATTATACCTTTGTCTTCAATCTCACTGTGCTAACTTGCCGCCAAAAAGTTATCAATCCTTTGTGGTCAGGAGTAAGGGGAGAAGTTTTATGATCAGAAGATCATAAAAGACACTCTAAGCTGCACTCCAACCCCCCATCAGTCATCACCACACCCCCCTTTCATATCCTCTCCCTTCATCTGTTGTGCCATAAACTGCTGGTTGACTCAATACATACCCACTACCGTTTGTTGATTTTGCTTATTTAGATGTGTTTACCCCTGTGTGTGTAGAATTTTGCATGTTGAGTAGGTGAAAATTAATAAATATTCACATAGATAAAGAGAGAGCGTTTGGTGTTTCATTGTGTGCAAAAAGTGATGTGTCAGTCAAAATAAGGTTCAAGTTCCACACCTTTCGGCAGAAACGGTCGATTAAACAGTGACATCTCCGGCAATAGTTATTAACTATTACGGAGTATTCAACGGTTATAATTGTCAGAGGCGTTGAGCCACAATTACAACACCAGAAATATCTCTGGTCTCGATTTGTAAATGAGGATTTATGGTTAAGAAATTGATTTTGTCAGATTATGATTTGTAATTATAATTATTGATCAAGATTATTCAATCAATAATCATACTTCCAACATATGGCGTCCCTGGGTGGGCCTTAAAAAGACAGACATCAAATCACTGTTGCACAGAATGAACAGTTTTGATCTCCGTTAACTAGACGTTTATTGGGAGACTTGAGTTTCGCACAGAACGTTTGTGAATTAGGGGATTTTGATTAGGTTGTGCTCAGTTCTACTGCAAAGGATAACATTAGCTTTCAGAGGTGTTTGTTGTGGATGCAAGGTGAAAGTTGGTTTAACTTGTGGAAAGTTAAAGTTAATTTCCAGTCGCCAGCCTGCTGCTGCAGCTGTAAAAACCAGCGCTGATAAGCAGCAGACCTGCCCCCAGTGTCCACTGGGCGTAATTACAGTTGTGACCAACATTCTCCCAGTCAGTTAGAGAACAACACCTACATCTGGTGGCCATTTAATAGATTACAGATTGCAGCTGGATTTCCCAAACTGCAGACCTGCACTCAGTACCATCTGGTGGTCACTAGTGCGAATTGCATTTCCTACGTTGATATTTTTTTTAAATCACTCAATTCATTAACACAGGCAGATTATTCCATCACCTATGATCAAAAGGGCATAACTTAAAGTTGAAAGTTGAAGTTACAGATCATTCATTACCACTTTTGAAAAAATTTAAGCATTTTTGCTGGGTTTTAGTGTGTGAAGCATGTTTTGACCTGACTCATAAAACTAACTTAGTTGTCTAACAGGAAGGTAGGTGATTCATATTAGAGAACACTAACATTTATTTGAAGCTAAGAACAGCATTGAATGTTTAGTTTCGTTTTCCCATTTTTAAAATTTTATTTTGAACTTGGTTTCTGGGTTATTTCAAAAAAATTATTTCCCTTTTTCCCCTTTTTTTTTTGCATGTTTGCTTGATTAACCCCATTAAAGCATAGACTTGGGTAAGCCACAGTTTGAACGGTCAAACCTGTGTGCCCATTTTAAGCAAACCCATACACCTGGAAGAGACAGGTATGAATCAGACAGCTAGCTGAATAGCTTAGCCTGTTGTGTGCAGCTAATTAAGTTTAGCAATCCTTAATCACTGAACAGCTTAGCCTGTTGTGTGCAGCTAATTAAGTTTAGCGATCCCTAATCACTGAACAGCTTAGCCTGTTGTGTGCAGCTAATTAAGTTTAGCAATCCCTAATCACTGAACAGCTTAGCCTGTTGTGTGCAGCTAATTAAGTTTAGCAATCCTTAATCACTGAACAGCTTAGTCTGTTGTGTGCAGCTAATTAATTTAGCAATCGTTAATCACTGAATAGCTTAGCCTGTTTGTGTGCAGCTAATTAATTTAGCAATCGTTAATCGCTGAATAGCTTAGCCTGTTGAATTGCTGCTAATTTCTTTAGTGGTGGTTCATAAATAAACAGTTTGTGTGCGTGCATCGTGCATTTTGGGCCAAAGATGGAGGGAACATCCCAGACTGCAGCTGGAGATGTGTGTATGGTGGAGGACCCCATAGGAATGCAGGCATAAGAGGTGATTGGGTCATTGATTCTGTTGTCCCCCGAGGAGCGTAAAGGCCTCAATGATTATGGCATTGAGCAATGTGAAGCCAGGATTCAGGAGTTGCTCCAAGTCATTAAAAACCCACCGAAGGACAGACGGGTCTCAGATGTGTTAGGACAGCTCACTCTGTTGTATCAGCGAAGGTTAATGTTGGAAGTTGACCAGCGCGTTAAACTGCAGTTCGAGCTGAATGATACTTTGCAGACGGTGGATGTCCTTCGAGGGGAAATAACAGAAGTGGGAAATAGATTGGAAGCAATAGAGGGTAGCCATGCCACCCCGCCCCCCCTGGAAGAATGGGGGGACGAACCGAAACCCACCTCACAGGTTGAAACCTTTGGAGGTGAGCCACACCTGCGAAACCCTGAGAGAACCTGCAGGTCAGATCTGGAGGATGTAGAAGCTGCTCTCCAGAGATTACCTTTCCAGGATCATAGGGTTCCCCTGACATCCACCGAGGTAAGAACAGGGGTAAGTAGTCAGAATAGGTTCAGTGGTGCAATCAGCAGCCATGAACGGTACCTAGCTGGGGACCCAGCAGGTGTAAATAGTTCACGGTTCAGATGCGAGCAGCCGTCAAACGTGACTCGCAGTACGGTCCTCTACGATCCCTCACCTCCGCCACGGCGACAGGAGTGCCGCCCCTGGGATTCAGGTAGCTCCTACCGCCCTCAACCGCTGCCCAGGACCCGAGTCCGGGAAGCACAGGGCCCACAGTTATACCGGGAGCAGCCTCCACTGCCTCCTCCGAGGATGAGGCGTGATGCACCGATACCCTCTGAGTGCAACCGGAGTGAACTCTCCGATGATGACTCAGATGGGCCGGGACCAATCCCTGAAAGTGGATTGCGCACCCGCCAGCTTGAGTCCCTTGCTAAAGACATAGAGCGTTTCGACCCTAATAAGGCAGAATCAAACATTGATGATTACCTTAGGGAAGTGGAACGCTGTCTTCTAGATTTGTACTGCCCATCAGCACGGGAGAAACTGATGCTCATCTGGAAGACAACGTCCAGGAGCGTCCATGTTTTCATGGAGAGCCTGACACCCGCAGTCCGAGACCGTTATTCAACCCTTTGCGAAGCTTTAAGGGAAGAATATTCTGTGTACACGGACCGGGCCTCAGTCACACTTGGTGCTTTCACGATCCAGCAAAAGAAAAGCGAAACACCCAGGGAGTATTACCGGCGCTTGAGAGCCGTTTACTTCCAAGGACGCAATGCGCCAGGCATTGAGGAGGAACATGCTTTTAAATCCCTGTTCCTCCACAACCTTCATGAAAGTGTGCGATACGAGGTTACTATGTATTGCAGAACCAAGGCCATGAGCATGCAAGAGATCCGCAAATATGCTCAGATGGCGTGGGAAACACGTGCTCGCCCGACCAAGGGATCGGAGAGTGAGGCTAGGGTTTTACGGGTCCAAACTGACAGAAACAGCCTCGCGTTAGAAGGTCAGGAAATACCTCCAGCAGTAACCCACGCCAAGAACTGGTTCAGGGAACAACGTAGGGTTAGTCCGCAGGACCGGGGGGGTGGCAATGAACGGTACCCAAAGCCTGGTAAATCTGATAACCCTAGGTCCAACAGGCGCCCTGACTACCAAGCGAGGCCGAAAGGTAAGACTGATGGAAAGGGGTGGGACCGACCTGCAGAGGGAATTATGGGGAGAGAGATGAAGGAGGCCCTACGCAAGATGGTAACAGAAGCGGTGCGTGAGGCCACCGCACCCCCACCACCTTCAAAACGCGAAACCAACCACCTGGATAAACCAGATCCGAAACCCCCGTCAGCGTGACTAGGCGTAGATTCCGCCTCCACGGCAACCAGATTTTATCTGGTCGGGTGGGGAGAAAAACCTGAGAAACCTCAAGTACCCCTTGAGACCTCGTCAGGAAAAACACCCCGGACTCCCTTCCTAAAATTCTTAGGTGAACTAACCCACAACACGCATGCCGGTCGCCTATACTGTCCAACAATTATAGGGGGGTGCGTCAAGGCGAACGCACTCCTGGACACCGGATCAGAAATTAGCCTGATGTGCTCAACCCTGTTTAAGGAGGTGAGTAGAGCTATGCTTGCTCTCGGTAAACCATTTCAAATTGAGGGTTGCGATGTAAGCATAACCAGCTACACCCAAGACCGCTCATACATAACCAGTCGGGTGTGGTTGGATGTTTCATTCCAAGACATGACCTTGGTCCACCCCATTTACATTTGCACACTGGACACTGAGCCTCTACTTGTCGGCCAGGACCTGCTGGACAGGTTGGCCCCGCTCATTGACTGCCACCAGGGCCAACTCTGGGCCCAGGTGGAGACGCCAAAACCCCTGGGCACAAGCAGTAAACCGCCCTTTTCCACCAACCAAGTTTCCAGTGTGGAGGGTCCCAAAGAACCTCTGGCGAAGCTTATGCCTTCGACAGAACCAGTCTCGGGCACCTGTGGGGCACAAGTGCATCCGGCTACCCAGGGAACTGCCCTTCGCGGTCATGACTCGTTTCTCTGCTCTCTGGAAAACGAAGGGGTGAAACCTTACAACCCCAAAATAGTGGAAGGCGTGCACCTGGAGGACACTTTCACACCGGAAGTGATCTTAGCACTTTGGCTGGAGAAGTCTGCAATCAGCAGGGAGTTATATGACCGTCTGTCCCAAGAAAACCCACATCTAATTGAGGCGCGATGTCGCCACAGTCTGCTCTTAGCAGGCTGGCCATGCCGCCTGCTGAAGGCAACCGGAGTCTGCATCCTCAAGGTGCAGCTGGGCGTGAGACAGCTCGCCCATACCTTCAGCATTGCTCAACCTCTGCACCCACCGGTTTTCATCGGGGCAGATCTACTGGTTCGGCTGGGCGCCCAGTTAGACACCTTTAACCAGGTTGTTTGGGCCCGAGCCAACGCTCCCTCAAGCCCCTTTCTGGGAACCCCTGAGGTCATGCTGTCAGGACAAACTACCCCTCAGGCCTGCCAGGCCATCAGTGAGACCGAGTCACTAATACCGCAGCGAACAGCAGGGGTACCGATGCGACTGACGGTCAAAACCGGACAGAAGCTTCAGAACACCCGCGTTTTCTTCCAACCTCTTCCCTACTTCCGGGACTTGAACCTGGTGGTCGGTGGCACGCCCATGCTTGAGTTGAACAACTGTTCGACTTATCTTTTGGTGGAGAATCCAACTCAAGTGCCGATCCAGGTAGCCGCAAGGAAACCCCTGGGCATGCTCATAGACAGTTCTCATCACGACTTCGAGCTAACCATCCCCGTGATTGGAGACATGCCCTTATTTGTATCCGATAGACAGGACTCTCCAGACGTGGTGTCCACGTTCCCGTCGGGCATGATCACAATTGAGAGACATGAGGTTTTAGCAACCAAATCCACCTGTGGTGCTACCCTGGGGCCTGAAGGCAACCTGGTAGTGTACGCACTGGCGACACACCCAGAGCAGCCAGGTCAAGAAGAGCCTGGGACACAGGACTCCTCTAGTGAACCCTACCCCGGTTTTGAGACCGAGGTCCGCGAGCAGCTGGAGAAAGCCAATGCGCTAAGCACGGAAGAGGAAAGAACGGCTCTTAAGAAGTTGTTCTATGAATACCAGTCAGTCCTGTCGAAGGACTCCCATGACTGTGGGGTCACCGACCTCCACATGGTTCGTATTCCAATGAACCCGAACGCACCCCCCACGTTCGTGCGTCAATATAAGATACCTCTGGTCGCTTACGAGTCGATTCAAGAGATCCTCGACAAGCTGTTGGAGAAACATATAATACGTGAATGCAACTCCACGTACAACTCCCCAATCTGGCCGTTGTTGAAACCGACCGGGAAATGGCGTCTGACAATAGACTACCGTTCACCGAACAAGCAGGTACCCCTCTCACGCTGGCCCATGATTCATCTGGACCAGGAGCTGGCTAAGGTGAGAGACGCTCGCTTCTTCTCCACAATGGACGTGGCAAATGGCTTTTGGACAATGAAGGTAGACCCGGCCGACCAGTACAAATTGGCGTTTTCCTTCGGGAACCGCCAGTATACCTGGAACAGGTGCCCCTTTGGGTACTCAAACTCTCCGGCTGAATTTAACATCTTCCTTCACAAAGCCATGTCCGATGCCGCAACCCGGGGAAACCTCATTTACGTCGATGACATCCTTATGAGGAGCAGGACGTTCGAGGAACACCTAGCCGAACTTCGGCACGTCCTGGACCAGCTTGGCACGGCAGGGGCTAAGCTAGCACTCGCCAAAGGCATATGGTGCAGGACAAAGGTGGAATACGTCGGTTTAACCGTGGGCCCAAACGGCATTGAGCCCCAAGCCAGCAGGATCCGAGCCATCCAAGACATAAAGGCTCCAACGAACGTGTCTGAACTTCGGAGTTTCTTGGGGGTCTGTAACTACTCCCGCCAGTTTATTGAGGAATATGCGGAGATGGCCAGATCCCTCACAGAACTCCTGCGCAAAGACACGCCTTTTACATGGGGGGAACCCCAAGAGCATGCCTTCCAACTCCTGAAACAGAAACTTGGTTCTGCTCCCTGCCTGGCCTACCCAGATAAGGACAAGGAGTTCTACCTGGAAGCGGGTTTCTCCTCCAAGTGTCTAAGTGCTGCTTTGAAGCAGAAACATGACCAGGACATGCGAGTTGTCGCATACGCAAGCCGACCCTTGAGTGACATAGAGGTTAAGTTCTCCGACTGCGAGAGAGCTCTGCTTTCTACAGTTTGGGCAGTCGAACATTTCCGCAGTTACGTTGGGGGGCAGAAAGTCATTATCGAGACGAGCCACCAACCGGTCATTTTCCTGAACAGCGAACGTTTGAGAGAAGGAAGAGTGTCCAACAGCCGCATTGCAACATGGATGATGGCACTCCAAGGCTATGACGTTGAGGTCAAGTACGGTCAGAATAACAAAATGGTGTTGGGACAAGGGTTAGCAGAATGTCAGCACTGTGAATGCAACACCGTAGCAACCACCATTGACAAACCGGCCACCTCCCAGTCTTCCTCGAATCACCGCTATTTCGATGAAAACGTGTGCGGAGGGCTTCCAAGAGCCTACATTGACGGATGTGCCTTCCTTCATGGAGGTCAACTACAGGCCGGTGTGGGCATCATCTGGGTTGGGCACCATGTCACCGAACCAAACCACTACCAACTGGGACCGAAAACAAGTCAATATGCAGAGATCGCAGCAGTACTCATCACCCTCCAGCAGGCTACAGCCCTGGACATTAAACAAATGGTGATCTGCTCCGACTCCAACTATGCCCGGCATAGTTTCGTCTCCCATCTCCCGGTGTGGAAAGAGAATGGAATGAAGAATGCCAGGAATAAAGAGGTAAAACACTTCCTGGCATGTGACCATCTCACCACAGGGCAGGGAATGGTAGTGTATTGGAAAAAGGTGAAAGGTCACTCCCGGACGTTGGGCCCAGACAAGGACGGAAATGATGAAGCAGACCGTCTAGCTCGATTGGGAGCTGAAAGTGGAACCCCATTGAGTTTCCAAAAGGAACAGCTTCCTACCTCTCATACCCATGTCATCTGTGCCGTTACTCGGCGACAGACGAAGGAGAGGCGCGAAAACCCCCAAAGCTCTGGGGAGACTCTCCACCTCGGGCGAAAACCCAGTGACACAGACTTGGCAACCATGCAGGACCAAGACCCAAACCTCCACACCATTAGAGAGCTAGTGGCCAACGGTCGGTCAACTGAAATGTCGCCATTGGCGACGGGCGAGACCAAAGAACTGAGGACCCTCCGACGTAACCTGTCCCACCTGAAGCTGGAGAAAGGTTTGCTGGTCTACACCCACAGTGGGTGCGGGACGCCCCGATGGGTGGTACCCACTGACCACAGGGGGGTCATGTTAGCCCACGCTCATGACTCTCCTGAAGGGGGTCACAGGGGTCTTAAAGCCACACTCCACACCCTACAACAGGTGGCATACTGGCCTTCGATGGCTCATGACGCCCGAATCTACATCCAAGGATGTTTGACTTGCTGTCAGTTCCAACTGTCACAACCACTCAGTCGGGCACCACTTCAGCGTAGGGGGGTCACATTCCCGTGGTCCCACCTGCAAATCGACTGGGTTGGACCAGTCCCCAAATCGGCCAGAGGTAACAAATACCTCCTAACAGTGACGTGCAGTTTCACCAAGTGGGTTGAATGCTTACCTGCACCGAACGACACAGCTGTAACCACAGCTGTTCTTCTACTGAACCACGTTTTCAGCCGGTGGGGCCTTCCCCTGTCCATTAACTCGGACAGAGGGACGCATTTCACCTCAAGCGTCATGACATCGCTGTTTGACATTCTAGGGGTGAAAGTAAAATTTCACATTCCCTACCACCCTCAATCGTCAGGTCAGGTGGAGCGGATGAACCGTACCATAGTGGCCATGCTAAAGAAGTACGTTAGCGGCAATGGAAAGGACTGAGACATCAAACTCCCCTTAGTCCTGATGGCCATCCGGTCCACCCCCCAACGCTCTACAGGAGTGACACCCTTTGAGATGATGACTGGAAGGCAAATGACTCTCCCACTCCATCTATTGTACCATCCAGAAGATGTGAGTGTGACAACTGCCTACACAGCACACCAATATGTCGCAGACTTGAAGGAGCACCTCAGATCAACATTCGCTTGGGCGCAAACAAACCTGGAAGCCAGCGTAGAGGGCGCAAAAGCATATTATGACCGAAAAGCAGCCCACCGTGAATACGAAGTGGGTGAAAAAGTCTTTTATTTCAGATTTGCCCTACCAACCGGACGCTCCAGGAAATTTCTCCCAAAATGGGTAGGGCCCTTCGAAATTGTAGGTAAACTCTCACCAGTGGCCTACAGAATAAGAATCTCAAAATCCAAACAGGCCCCGATGTACAAATGGGTTCACGCGAACCAGATCAAACCCTACCACAGACTCTCCTCCACAGAAACAGGGCTCCCTTCTGGAACTGAGGGAGGAGAGGGGAGCGCATAGGGTCAGTCAGATCGGTGCATGTAAATAAACTCCACACTAACATGCACTAACCACTAACAACTCCATCCATAAAATTTTCCCTTCTATAATCAGGATTTCTCTGTTGCAGGATGGAGGTCATCTGGATGATTGGCATTCTTATTGGCTCCACACTTGCTCTACCAACCGGCGTAGTACAGATAGGACCACCAACTGGCACAGTCCTGCAAGACACCCCCGGGCTCCTTATTACGCGCTGTAGACTCCACACGCAGAGGGTCTTCGTGCGCCTAGACCCGTGGGACGTATACCGTAAACACATCCGTCTTCCGCCACTGATGACTGAAGGAAGACCTCAGGGGACTCAAACCCCCAACACCATAGACCATGCCAAATAGACTACAATCTATATCCTCAAACAATTGCAGAAATTCATGGTCACCGAAGAGGACCTCAGCGGCAGTAAACGCCCAAAGAGATTCCTCGGTGGATTGATAGCCTCAGCTGCGGCGCTGGGATCTCTGTTTTCCATTGGCCTTTCAGCAGCAAATTCCGTTAGCCTGAAAACTATTCAGAGACACGTGCAAGAATTGGATGACGAAATGCCAGAAATCCAACAAAGACACCTCCTCCAACAGAGACTATTAGACATACAAACCAAGACCCTCCAGGGCACCGTGGTTACTGTAAACTTACACTCCACCCTTATTAACAATACACTGCATGCACTGCAAACCCTCACAGAAGTGGTCAGGAATGATTTGATGTACACACAGGTTGTAAGAGATTTGATGCAGGACCTGATTAGGGAAGTTGGTTCATCGGTAGACAGCCTAACTGCAGGACGGATACCCACTTACCTAGTCCCGCTGGATTTGGTGGAGAAAATCATAAAGTCCACCACAACAGACACCTTGCAACCTCCACAAACACACCTAGCGTATAGCTTAGGCAGTGCAATCCCAATTTTCGTAAATCCGGATAACCTAGAGATAAGATTTATGCTCAATCTTCCCATCATCGAAAGAGCAAACGTATACAGGCTTAAAACAGTGTTAAATGTCGGGTTTTGGAAGGAAAACACACACGTACAACTGAAAACCCCATCACTTTTGGCTTACCACGAGGCTGACCCAAAACTTTATTTGATTCCCAATTTAGACCTGTGCACCAAAACCAAGGACCTCCATTGGGTGTGCCCGAGTAACCCATTTATTAGAGATGTCGCCGATTACATGTGTTTTAAAGGAGGGAGCTCCCGAACAAAACTGTCAGGCAAAGATAACTCTGAAGGATGTAGGGTTAGAAACCAAGGTTGAACGTGCGGGTAACCGATGGCTTGTAAGCACCCCAGTAACAGAAGCCTTGCTATCCTACGATCAGCACGACACCGTTACCAGAATAAAATTACCCAACCAAACAATGTTCGTCTCCGTACCCCAAGGTGCACTCCTACATCTCGGGGACATAATCCTTCATCACCTTAATCTCGACCGATACGATACAGAAATTGAAATTATGGATGCTTTCAAGGGATATAATTTCAGCATTGACGCTAGTATTGAAAAACAACTGATAGTGGAAGGGACCAAACAGATTAAGTTCAGCCTCACCCCTGCGGAACTAAGCGTCACACCTTTCCCTCAGTTTCCCCGGCGAACAGAATGGACAGAAACCCACACTATGACCGTTACGGTAGTTCTCCTTGTGATCGGGTGGGTCATGACGGCTGGAATGGCACTCACCGCATACAGACAGGTTAAGCGTGTACAGGTCAGGATTGATTCCCTCACATTCATTCCCTCACGGTTCATAGCACCGCCTTTGCCAACGACACAGCCAGGGTCCAGTGCCTAATAGAAGTTGGATGAATAAGCTATGAACCATGATTTTGTTTTGTTCCTTTTATTCTTATATATACATATATATGTACGATATCTGTTATTGTTTCATTTTGTCTCAGGATTACCAAAGCTGATGACCAAAGAATGTAATGATGATGTGAATGTATTGTCCTGTATTTGTCTCATTGAACAATGTAGAAAGGGATTAGTTTAGTCAGAGTTAGTCCTGCCCAGGCTAACCTCTTTCCTGCCCAGTCGTAGGTTTTGAGTAACACAGAGACAATTTTGTTTTGTTCTGCTTCGCCATGGATCACTGATTGCTCAGCAAAGGACAGAATGGTCCCAGTAGCTTCAAAGACTGCGATTCATCTCACCCTTTGAACCTAGGGGGGAATGTTGGACCACTTGTTTGCTGAGTATTGGATTATCTGCACGTTGTTGGACGTCACTGTGCCCCTCCAATGGCATTTGCCATTTTGTACCCAGGACAGCCCGCTCCTACATATCCCATCGAGCATTGCGACTGATATGACTGGGCGTCCCCAGTCTGACGTCACAGGATGCTATATAGGAGGCGCTCATGTTTGAAAACTCGCCTTCTGCTGGAAACCAGATCTGGTGATCGAAGCACGTCACTTTTAGAGAAGAACTCTGTGCAGAGTTTCATTCATTCTCTCTCGTTGGACAACAAACTATTCATAACTGAAGTCTGTGGACTAAGAAGGCCAGAGGTTTCACTTTTGCCGATCGAAAACGTGAGTTAACACGTAACTGGAGACACGGAGCTTCGGAGAGACAAACCGCTACCGTGTTTCATTTTCAAGTCGACTTTGATGGTCAGATCATATTTTTCCTTTTTGTCAAGAAGACCGAAGGACAAAGACTGACCGTTCCCCTGAAGTTAATTGTGGACGCACAATTAACTCAACCCCACTCGAATTCCCTCGCTCAGGAAGAAGACGACACAAGTAAAACCCATTTCTTTTTTTTATTTCTTTATTAGAAGGCCTGGGCAGGGTCAGAGGTTGTAGAAGCGATCAGAATCGCTGGTTAGGATCTCATGTGTTCTGAATAATATGTGCATGTAACCTTGCTTGTTGAAACTTTGATGTGTTATGTAATATCGGGATCCGCCGTGTTCCCCAGAGCTGTCTGTGTTTACTATCTGAACGCGGGTGCGTTGCAAAACTGGACTGTTAAAACGACCTCATGGTAAAATTCTCCATTTTACCTTTGTCTTCAATCTCACTGTGCTAACTTGCCGCCAAAAAGTTATCAATCCTTTGTGGTCAGGAGTAAGGGGGGAAGTTTTATGATCAGAAGATCATAAAAGACACTCTAAGCTGCACTCCAACCCCCCATCAGTCATCACCACACCCCCCCCCCTTTCATATCCTCTCCCTTCATCTGTTGTGCCATAAACTGCTGGTTGACTCAATACATACCCACTACCGTTTGTTGATTTTGCTTATTTAGATGTGTTTACCCCTGTGTATGTAGAATTTTGCATGTTGAGTAGGTGAAAATTAATAAATATTCACATAGATAAAGAGAGAGCGTTTGGTGTTTCATTGTGTGCAAAAAGTGATGTGTCAGTCAAAATAAGGTTCAAGTTCCACACGTTTCGGCAGAAACGGTCGATTAAACAGTGACATCTCCGGCAATAGTTATTAACTATTACGGAGTATTCAACGGTTGTAATTGTCAGAGGCGTTGAGCCACAATTACAACACCAGAAATATCTCTGGTCTCGATTTGTAAATGAGGATTTATGGCTAAGAAATTGATTTTGTCAGATTATGATTTGTAATTATAATTATTGATCAAGATTATTCAATCAATAATCATACTCCCAACAGCAGGGATAGGGTAGGCTAGGGTTGGCAAATTTTGAACCGTTTGTCGTAGGATAGCGAGTGAGGTAGCTTTGGAAAGGTCTCGATGCCCTGAGGGAACGTGCGCAGGAATGGTGACTGTGAGCCTTTCCCGCTTTGGGCTAGAAGGCCTCAAAGTCTTGGGATGTTGAGTGTCATTCAATTTTTGATTTGGCAGGAGTAGGTGCTACAGCTATAAAGGTTATATATTTGGCTAGCGCAGATGAGCATGGATCACGTACATTTTGGCATGCCCCGTGAGTGTGGCCAGCCCTTCTGGTAGCTGCCCCAGGCCTGCATTCATTTGGGCTTGGACTTTTGCTCATAACTCTGGATGTGTGTCTGGCAGTCTGGATTTGCTTTGACAAAGGGCCTTGGGAACGCAAGCCGGAGGAGCCTGTTGATTGGCAGGGCTAGGGTTGGCAACTTTTGAACCGTATTTTCGTAGGATAGCGAGTGAAGTAGCTATGGAAACGCCTCGATGCCCTGAGTGAACGTGCACAGGAATGGTGACTGTGAGCCTTTCCCGCTTTGGGATACAAGGCCTCAAAACCTTGAGACTTTGAGTGTCTTTTAATTTTTGATTTGGCAGGAGTAGGTGCTACAGCTATAAAGGTTATATATTTGGCTAGCGCAGATGAGCATGGATCACGTACATTTTGGCATGCCCCGTGAGTGTGGCCAGCCCTTCTGGTAGCTGCCCCAGGCCTGCATTCATTTGGGCTTGGACTTTAGCTCATAACTTTGGGTGTGAGTGTCTGGCAGGCTGGATTTGCTTTGACAAAGGGCCTTGGGGACGCAAGCCGGAGGAGCCTGTTGATGGGCAGGGCTAGGGTTGGCTACGGTTTGCAACTTTTGAGCTGTTTGTCGTAGGATGGCGAGTAAGGTAGCTATGGAAAGGCCTCGATGCCCTGAGGGAACGTGCACAGGAATGTTGACTGTGAGCCTTTCCCGCTTTGGGCTAGAAGGCCTCAAAGTCTTGGGATCTTGACTGTCTTTTAATCTTTGATTTTGCAGGAGTAGGTGCTACAGCTATAAAGGTCATATATTTGGCTAGCACAGATGAGCACGGATCACGTACATTTTGGCATGCCCCGTGAGTGTGGCCAGCCCTTCTGGTAGCTGCCCCAGGCCTGCATTCATTTGGGCTTGGACTTTTGCACATAACTCTGGATTTGAGTGTCTGGCAGGCTGGATTTGCTTTGACAAAGGGCCTTGGGGCAGCATGCCGGAGGAGCCTGTTGATGGGCAGGGATAGGGTTGGCTAGGGTTGGCAACTTTTGAACCGTTTGTCGTAGGATAGCGAGTGAGGTAGCTATGGAAAGGCCTCGATGCCCTGAGTGAACGTGCACAGGAATGGTGACTGTGAGCCTTTCCCGCTTTGGGCTAGAAGGCCTCAAAGTCTTGGGATTTTGACTGTCTTTTAATCTTTGATTTTGCAGGAGTAGGTGCTACAGCTATAAAGGTCATATATTTGGCTGACGTGCTTTAAAGACATGCATTTGCATACTGACCTGAATAAGGTGGGGTGTTAAACCATTTTGTACTTTTTTTAGGAGACGAGGTCTCTGAAGACGTTTTTTGTTCTTAAAACCTTGAGGCCTTGCTTATGCATCTCAGCGATCTGACTGCATTCAGACAGAAAGCTTTTTTGCCTTTGCCATCAGGAGGTCATGACAGCGTGAATACCTGACAGAAAATGACACTGAATCCACATTTTTGAAAAAATGTGGGCTTTTAAATGATGTGGTCTTAAACTTTTCATCAGCTGATGAACAGCATATTTTAGTGTAATGGTTATTTGCAATACATTGCTTACTCAATCTTTTTTTGGTCTCAATCCCATTTCTTTTTTTTCCATTTTGAAGCTGTACATAAAATCATCTTAAGATCCAACGGTGCAAAATGTGAATTCTTGCCAATGTTATTTGTGTTTTATGTAAAATTGTGTTTTCCAGACACCTCTGTACCAGTGCAACCCCACACCTCCACAGGACAGCACTTTGTTCCACCCAAGGAGCAGTGGCCTGATGAACAGACCCAGATCTGCAATCAGGAAGAGAACCTTACTGAGGAGCAGCCAAAGATGTTCGCCAAAGAGATCCTGTCAGACAAGCTGGAAGAGCCTGTGTTTGTGCTCAATCTGGTTCCTGTTTCTCCTCCAGTTCTATGTTCCCAGTCTTCACAGAAACAGAAAAGACAGAGAAGCCCCTCTCCAACAGCCTCTACATCCTCTCCACCACCTTTCTCCCCAACAGACCAACCACATCTCCAATTGCTTCATGAAAATAAGAAGAGAAAGGGTAAGTTCTGTTTTCCTCAGTCTTGCAATTAACTTTCTTTTTATTGACCTCAACTTCTGAAATTAATGATTGTCTTAGCTTTGACTGTGAACATTTGGACCATTACACAGTATTTAAGTATGTATTGTATTGTATTTTTGTGGCCATTCTAAAATAGTTACAATTACTGTCATTCCCAGACCTAATATGAGAAAACTTTGTAAATCCACCTTGAGGAAAATTTAAGTTATTTGAGAAACATTTTTGAATAATTGTAAAGTATGAAAGTCACCACACAAATTTTCACTTTTTGAGGTAAACTCCTTGGCTTAATTTTGTATTTAGTGTATATAGTATAATCTTGGTTTTGCTTTTCTTTTTTTTTTCAGGTTGCCGAAAATGTAGTAGGCAGCGGGTGTTCCAGTTTGAAGCAATCACTGGGCGCAGAACAAATGCGATAAGACTTAAAGCTTTTACAAATAAAAAACTTCATCAATGTTGTTCCTGTAGACGCCCTCCAGCCGCTCAGCTGGGAAACCCATGGCGATGATGTTGGGATAGATATAAGTGAGGTCCAAGTCGAACCCGTCCTCCTGGTACCGCCGCTTGTTTCTGCTAACGAATTCCTTGATTAGATTAGCAGCCATGGTTCCACAGGAAGTCCTGTAAGGGTTCACTGACACAGAACTATATATTCTGAGTCCATTATTTATAAATTTGATCAGAGTTGTCAGCCAGTACCTCCTGTAAGACCTCTTTGCAAATATTGCCAAGCTGTTAGCTATAGCATATATGCTGACGTGCTTTAAAGACATGCATTTGCATACTGACCTGAATAAGGTGGGATGTTAAAAATAGAAATCCTGCTCAGATTCAGGCTTTTTATAGCTTAAAATTCTCTGTAAGATGTCTTCTATCAAACAAGCCTAACCTGATCTTTGTACGTTGAAGCTAGAGCTCGTGGCGGCCGGTTGGAAGAGGTCATTTTCATGCTCGACCCCAGGCTCCTGGTCGGACTGGGAGAAATTAAACATTTCTCCAGCTGCAGTTCGGGCTAGCAGGGTCCCAGAAACATGTATTATAGCTTAAAATGTTCCTTTTAATCTACCCTTTTCCACAGTACCATGCATCCTGGAGGTTTTGCCAGCTGCTGTGGACAGTCTCAACACTCTCTGTCGGTCAACCATTTCAAAAATGTTGACAAGCTGTTTTCTGGCATGTTTGATCAAATTAAATAAGGCAAAGGGGACAAAAGAAGTCCTGTAAGGGTTCACTGACACAGAACTATACTGGACCTTCTCAAAATATTAGCATATTGTGATAAAGTTCATTATTTTCCATAATGTCATGATTAAAATTTAACATTCATATATTTTAGATTCATTGCACACTAACTGAAATATTTCAGGTCTTTTATTGTCTTAATACGGATGATTTTGGCATACAGCTCATGAAAACCCAAAATTCCTATCTCACAAAATTAGCATATTTCATCCGACCAATAAAAGAAAAGTGTTTTTAATACAAAAAACGTCAACCTTCAAATAATCATGTACAGTTATGCACTCAATACTTGGTCGGGAATCCTTTGGCAGAAATGACTGGTGCAATGCGGCGTGGCATGGATGCAATCAGCCTGTGGCACTGCTGAGGTCTTAAGGAGGCCCAGGATGCTTCGCTAGCGGCCTTTAGCTCATCCAGAGTGTTGGGTCTTGAGTCTCTCAACGTTCTCTTCACAATATCCCACAGATTCTCTATAGGGTTCAGGTCAGGAGAGTTGGCAGGCCAATTGAGCACAGTGATACCATGGTCAGTAAACCATTTACCAGTGGTTTTGGCACTGTGAGCAGGTGCCAGGTCGTGCTGAAAAATGAAATCTTCATCTCCATAAAGCTTTTCAGCAGATGGAAAAAAGAAGTGCTCCAAAATCTCCTGATAGCTAGCTGCATTGACCCTGCCCTTGATAAAACACAGTGGACCAACACCAGCAGCTGACACGGCACCCCAGACCATCACTGACTGTGGGTACTTGACACTGGACTTCTGGCATTTTGGCATTTCCTTCTCCCCAGTCTTCCTCCAGACTTTGACACCTTGGTTTCCGAATGGCATGCAGAATTTGCTTTCATCCGAAAAAAGTACTTTGGACCACTGAGCAACAGTCCAGTGCTGCTTCTCTGTAGCCCAGGTCAGGCGCTTCTGCCGCTGTTTCTGGTTCAAAAGTGGCTTGACCTGGGGAATGCGGCACCTGTAGCCCATTTCCTGCACACGTCTGTGCACGGTGGCTCTGGATGTTTCTACTCCAGACTCAGTCCACTGCTTCCGCAGGTCTCCCAAGGTCTGGAATCGGCCCTTCTCCACAATCTTCCTCAGGGTCTGGTCACCTCTTCTCGTTGTGCAGCGTTTTCTGCCACACTTTTTCCTTCCCACAGACTTCCCACTGAGGTGCCTTGATACAGCACTCTGGGAACAGCCTATTCGTTCAGGAATTTCTTTCTGTGTCTTACCCTCTTGCTTGAGGGTGTCAATAGTGGCCTTCTGGACAGCAGTCAGGTCGGCAGTCTTACCCATGATTGGGGTTTTGAGTGATGAACCAGGCTGGGAGTTTTAAAGGCCTCAGGAATCTTTTGCAGGTGTTTAGAGTTAACTCGTTGATTCAGATGATTAGGTTCATAGCTCGTTTAGAGACCCTTTTAATGATATGCTAATTTTGTGAGATAGGAATTTTGGGTTTTCATGAGCTGTATGCCAAAACCATCCATATTAAGACAATAAAAGACCTGAAATATTTCAGTTAGTGTGCAATGAATCTAAAATATATGAATGTTAAATTTTCATCATGACATTATGGAAAATAAGTAACTTTATCACAATATGCTAATATTTTGAGAAGGACCTGTATATTCTGAGTCCATTATTTATAAATTTGATCAGAGTTGTCAGCCAGTACCTCCTGTAAGACCTCTTTGCAAATATTGCCAAGCTGTTAGCTATAGCATATATGATGACGTGCTTTAAAGACATGCATTTGCACACTGACCTGAATAAGGTGGGGGTGTTAAACATAGAAATTCAAGGTTTCTGTAGCTTAAAGTTCTATCAAAAAAAGACTAGGATATGAATGGGAATGACATGCCCAATGGCATAACACAGTGTAGCATGGACATGCAAATAAACAATTATCCTGCAAAAACTCAAAACATATACAATATCATGATATAACTATTGCAGGAAGGTGGAATACCCCACACCCCTACACAAACACACACACACACACACAAACATTCACACAAAGGGTGTGGAGATGGGCCATTTGTCCATCTGCAAGAAGAGACGACTTTGGAAAGGACCGTTAAAAACAGGTTTGACATGCTTCAACTTTGCTGAACGGCAAGATGGGTTTCATTCAGATTCATTTAGACAAAGAGCATGCGACCCTCACCCACATAAATTCAGAAACAACTTGTTGGCCTCTAGTTTTCTGGCATTGTTGATCAAATGAAATGTGCCATGCAATGTTTGCTAAAGCCAGACTTATGTAAAGCAATTTAAAAAATTTACTTAAAAAGCACCAATAAAACCTGTCACTGCAAACATCTAGTTAATCAGAGGAAGACCAGACTTTGTTTTTTAGAAAGTGTGGATCTTAAACTTTCAAAAAAAGTTCAGCAAGCTGGATTTAAATGAGAATTTCAATAAGCACTATTTGTAATAATCTCTGATAAAAAACGCCTTTTATAACACAAATTCCATCTTTCAGGAGCTGCCTTTCACTCCAGATCATTTTAAAATGCTCCATGTTTGTCATTTCTGGGAGGGCAGAAAAGGCCCTACAATTTGATACTAGGCATAAGGTTGTGTAATAAAAATCTTATGATTTCACCTTATCTCAGTGAGTTTTCTTTCATTTAATATTTTGAAACAGTTTACCAGAGATTGTGTTTTAAAACCCTGTTTCTCTCAGCCAGTACCTTGAAAACCTTGGAATAAAAATTATGTTAGAATTGGTCAAAATGGCTGTTGGTCCTTGTTTTTACACATGTTGACAAGCTGTTTTCTGGCATGTTTGATCAAAAGAAATGAGGCACTTGACTCTGAAAAAAATAACACAAAGGGTGTAGAGATGGGCCATTTGTCCATCTGCAAGAAGACAACGACTTTGGAAAGGACCGTTAAAGACAGGTTTGACACACACACACACACACTAGCAAGGGGTGTGGCAAGCAATGAGCATAAATAAGGTGTGCTGCTACCTGGGCTGTGATCAGTCTGCAGAAGACATCCTTGACCTTCTTACCTTTGCTGAACTTTTTGGAACAGTTTTGGACCATTTCCCTCTTGATCTGCTTTTTTTGGTGAAGAGCACAAGACTGCTTGACGAAAATGGCTTCAAATAGGTAACTTTGTTTGATTTTATGACTAAATTTAGAATGTTTTAATTTTACAAGCTGGACAATTGAGTTTATTTTGCAAGAAAACCTCTAAACCCTATTGCTAGGCTTTTTTGTTTGAATGTCTGTGCTGTGTGGAATGTATTTCTGATATATTTTTGAGGAGCCCTGTTTAAACCTTTCTTTTTACTTTTTTCCACAGTCAAAATCCTGATCGACGCATTGTTCATTGTCTGCTGTGTGAAAAACCTCAAGAAATTCTTACTTCACATTTAAAAAGGGTGTGCATGAAAAACAGCACAGACGAAGAGAGGAAGGAAGAGTTGGATAGGGCCAAAGCTTCAGTTAAAAAATGGACATCTGAATGTAGAAACTGGGACTACAGAGATATGTGCGAAGAGTTCCCCCACAAGGCTTCCAGACATACTTTGCTGAAGAAATTGCAGAGACAAGAATATTTTGTGGCCAATGTACCGTCCAAAGAAGACCTGGAGCCTGATGAAGAAAGGCCAACATCCAGTGTGGCTGCAACTCTTCCTCAAGCCAGAGAGGAGGAGAGAGCCTCTGAGGAAGAACCAAAGTCACCTGAAGTATCTACTGCACATTCAAGTGACCCATCCTGGCAAAGGTAAGTGAAGTTCACCTCAAAATATACTTTTGACTGAATAACCCTGTAAATCTTTTGTGCTCATTTTCTCTTTGTATTTTCTCAGACCAACCTCAGCAGGCAACACAGACGTGAGACAGAACATGCAGAGTATGGGACTGTATGAAAGATTTCCACCAGAGACACCTCTCATAGCAGGATTCAAGAAGTACTTGCTTCAAACTCTGCATGTCCGCAACTGCCAACAGGAGGTATGATGAACTAACCAAATATGTTTTAGTATCATAAAGTGTGCTAGGCCTACTGTTTTTGCTTTATCCCTCAGATAAACACATCACCCACAATTACATTGTTTCAGTTTTATCTGATTATAGAATACTACACTCAGTACATTGTTTTTTATTCAGAAAGGACCCAAAAAAATACACCGTTTCAGTAAATGAGTTTCTGTATTTTCAACATTTTCAACATGTTAGCAACTAGTGATGCAGTGTAAAAACACCACAGTAACTACAAACGTGTGTGTAAAAAACATAAAAAGTTGTTTTAATGCTTGTTTTCAGTTTGATGGGACTCCTTGTAAAGGGTGTGAACACAAAGATTGTCTCAGGATTAGTCTCCGCTGAATGTCCATTATTCAGATGCTTAGTGTCCCCTGTTCAGTGGCTGTTTTACCAATTTGCAACTTTTGCAAGATGGCTGACCAGCACACTTTAGGCTGCTCACAATGCTAACATAATTTCATATCATTTAGACATGCACTCATTATAAGTAAAACATATAAAAAGTGGCCACGGCTGTGTCAGTTTTGCTTCACAAAGATAATTTCAGATAAAATAATTAAATTGTTGTATCCATGTGTCAGTGTTGCCAGCATGTATGCAGCTTCATCTTCTTTTCATGCATTTTTTATGTTCCATTATAGGTTGATAATGTCTCCAGGATGCTGAGGTACATCCAGCCCAGTGGAGAAGATGTTAGCCTGGACTTTCTCACGAAGATCACAGAAACTACAGACTACATCAACAACCTCCAGAGGGCAAAGATGACTTCAGCGACCATTTTAAATTATATAAAAAATATGATCCGTTTTATCCAGTTTTTAAAGCTTGAGCTGTCCTTCAAAGATTCTGCTTCAATATATTTACCAAAATACCAAGCTTACATGGACCTGCTCTCAACGCTACGGAAACCAGTTTCCAAGCAGCACAGCCAGGCTGTTTGTAAAACCAGGTCAGTTGTTACCATGTCTGCTACTTCATGTTTGAATGGCTTATTCAGTTTTTCTCAGACCTCTGAGTTTGCAGGACAGATGGGATTGTGTGATACAGAAAAACTAATGTTCTTTTATGTTTGTTTAGATACGACCGCTATGTCAAGGGTCAGCGCAGTCTACATGAGTGCCATAAAGTGATGCGGGTTTGCAAAAAGGACATGCTTGGCCTTTTTGCAAAACTGCTGGAGCACAAAGAAATCTCAAGAGAAGAGAAAACGTTGTTCCGGTACTACTGTGAAGCTATCATCCTCCTGAAACATTATCAAAGACCAGGATTGGTAGAAGGATTTACAGTGAGTACTTTCCCTGCAGAGATTTGTCTGAGTAAACCACAGCACAGCATGTTGAATTAGCAAACTGATATGTTGCCATTAATGTGCGTTGTCCTTCACTGACACACAGGTTTCAGAGTGGATGAAAAGGAAGAGCCATGATGGTAAAACGGTCATTGGTTTTAGCCAGCATAAGACAGCTAACATGCAAATTGCCACATTTGCCCTGAACACGGAGCAGGCAGCAGTAAGTTTTCATATAGACTAACATAACTTTACCAAAAGTAGCACCATAACTTATTCTGTAACAATGAACTTCTTTCATGTTATTATTTCCACAGATGCTGGATGCATACTACCATTACATTCGGCCTGAATATGTAAAAGAATCCGAAGAGGAGGAGGACCTTTTTTTCATCGGTTCACATGGACGACCCATCAGCTGTGCCAGCCAGGACCTATCCCGTCTGCATGCACAGTCAGTATGATTGTAAATAAACATTTACTGTACATCCCAGGAAACAGGAGATTAATGATTTTTCTGTTTCACTACAGCTACAAATTACCAAATGTGACCACCCAGGAGATCCGGAGAGTTGCGGAAACCCTAGCAGGCCAAATCTGTACAGAGGAGCAGAAGACCAAAGGGGCACACTACTTGGCACACAGCAATGTAGTAGCAGACGGAAAGTACAGGACGAGGACCCTCGAAGAAGCAGTTTTGGCCAGCAACCTAATCGGTGGCTTTGAGAAGTATGTACCAGGATCTGGAGAACATGTCGTGTGTGTGTGTCTGTCTGTCTGTCTGTCTGTTTGTCAAATTTGTCAAGTTTGTCATTTTAATGACTGTGGCATATTTACATTTTGAATTTAAACTGAAGTTTGTAAACATATAGCTTTTTTACATCTCACAGTCTCATAAGCGTTTGTGCATCTGTTATTCAGTGTTTCATATTGTTTGCTTGCAGTTCTTCTGAAGATTCTGGCAGTGAAAGGAGTTCCCGGGCAGAGAAGAGGCAGAGAGATCAAGAGGATGACAAAGAAGACCTGTCAAAATTTCTTAATTACTTCCCAGTAAATCTAGATGGCCAGCCACCTTCAAAAAAGAAAAGAGTTCAGGCTGGTTTCTCTGAGGGCAGAGTCTTCTATGACAAGTGGAGGGCTCTCCAGTATGCCAAAAGGGAAGCACATCTTTTGTGTAAGTAGAATTTATTATTATAAGATTAAATTGCTTCCCTTAAAAAGACCAAGTGTGTAAAATTTATTTTCTCATTTTGATAGCCAAGTACACAAGGAATCGTCCCACCATCCAAAGGGTGAGAAAAGACATCAGCAAGGATGGATGGAAGGCCAATCACCCCTCCCCGGAGGACATCGTGGCTAAATGGCAGCCGCCTAAAAGAAAAACAGTGGAGAGTGATGCAAAGATTTTGAAAAATATTCAAAAACAAAAGTGGTCAAGTCTGACCATCAAGGACTTTGGTGGTACCAAAGGAGAAGGTATGCACTCTTCGCTGTTTTAAGATCTAGAGAGCATAAAGTCAGATGTCAACTCATTTTTACTATATTCTAATCATGCACACTTTTATCATCTTATTTTTACCACAGGAGTTGTTGCCACCAAACCGTTTTTGAAAGGTTCCATCCTCTGTGATTACCACGGAAGGATAATCACAGCAGCAGAAGGGCAGGAGATTCAAGAAACAATCGATGACCAGAAGTGCTACCTCTTTTTTTTCAAAGACTTGTGCATTGATGCAAAAACCTTCCCTTGCGAGTGCCACCCAGACAAGGAGACCCTTGGGAGGAAAATTAATCATTCCAAAAAAAATGCAAATGTAAAACCCGTTCATAGCAAGATGCAGTTCTCTGATGGTACCAAGGACATCATACTTTTTAAGGCCATCAAAGACATTTGTATTGATGAGGAAATCAAGTTTAATTATGGTGTCAACAGAACGTCGTATGGGGGAGAAGGACATGACTTAGAGTGGCTGGAGGACTGAATGAATGTATTTTGACTATGCTGAATGTGGCACATACAATTGTGTCAGGCAATAAAGAGCTTGTGATTTCACCATATCTCATTGAGTTTTCTTTCATTTAATATTTTGAAACAGTTTCCCAGAGTTTGTGTTTTAAAACCCTGTTTCTCTCAGCCAGTACCTTGAAAACCTTGGGATAAAAATTGTGTTAGAATTGGTCAAAATGGCTGTTGGTCAGCCATTTCAAAAATGTTGACAAGCTGTTTTCTGGGATGTTTGATCAAATTAAATAAGGCAAAGGGGACAAAGGAAGTCCTGTAAGGGTTCACTGACACAGAACTATATATTCTGAGTCCATTATTTATAAATTTGATCAGAGTTGTCAGCCAGTACCTCCTGTAAGACCTCTTTGCAAATATTGCCAAGCTGTTAGCTATAGCATATATGATGACGTGCTTTAAAGACATGCATTTGCACACTGACCTGAATAAGGTGGGGGTGTTAAACATAGAAATTCAAGGTTTCTGTAGCTTAAAGTTCTATCAAAAAAAGACTAGGATATGAATGGGAATGACATGCCCAATGGCATAACACAGTGTAGCATGGACATGCAAACAAACAATTATCCTGCAAAAACTCAAAACATATACAATATCATGATATAACTATTGCAGGAAGGTGGAATACCCCACACCCCTACACAAACACACACACACACACACAAACATTCACACAAAGGGTGTGGAGATGGGCCATTTGTCCATCTGCAAGAAGACGACGACTTTGGAAAGGACCGTTAAAAACAGGTTTGACATGCTTCAACTTTGCTGAACGGCAAGATGGGTTTCATTCAGATTCATTTAGACAAAGAGCATGCGCCCCTCACCCACATAAATTCAGAAACAACTTGTTGGCCTCTAGTTTTCTGGCATTGTTGATCAAATGAAATGTGCCATGCAATGTTTGCTAAAGCCAGACTTATGTAAAGCAATTTAAAAAATTTACTTAAAAAGCACCAATAAAACCTGTCACTGCAAACATCTAGTTAATCAGAGGAAGACCAGACTTTGTTTTTTAGAAAGTGTGGATCTTAAACTTTCAAAAAAAGTTCAGCAAGCTGGATTTAAATGAGAATTTCAATAAGCACTATTTGTAATAATCTCTGATGAAAAACGCCTTTTATAACACGAATTCCATCTTTCAGGAGCTGCCTTTCACTCCAGATCATTTTAAAATGCTCCATGTTTGTCATTTCTGGGAGGGCAGAAAAGGCCCTACAATTTGATACTAGGCATAAGGTTGTGTAATAAAAATCTTATGATTTCACCTTATCTCAGTGAGTTTTCTTTCATTTAATATTTTGAAACAGTTTACCAGAGATTGTGTTTTAAAACCCTGTTTCTCTCAGCCAGTACCTTGAAAACCTTGGAATAAAAATTGTGTTAGAATTGGTCAAAATGGCTGTTGGTCCTTGTTTTTACACATGTTGACAAGCTGTTTTCTGGCATGTTTGATCAAAAGAAATGAGGCACTTGACTCTGAAAAAAAACACACAAAGGGTGTAGAGATGGGCCATTTGTCCATCTGCAAGAAGACAACGACTTTGGAAAGGACCGTTAAAGACAGGTTTGACACACACACACACACACTAGCAAGGGGTGTGGCAAGCAATGAGCATAAATAAGGTGTGCTGCTACCTGGGCTGTGATCAGTCTGCAGAAGACATCCTTGACCTTCTTACCTTTGCTGAACTTTTTGGAACAGTTTTGGACCATTTCCCTCTTGATCTGCTTTTTTGGTGAAGAGCACAAGACTGCTTGACGAAAATGGCTTCAAATAGGTAACTTTGTTTGATTTTATGACTAAATTTAGAATGTTTTAATTTTACAAGCTGGACAATTGAGTTTATTTTGCAAGAAAACCTCTAAACCCTATTGCTAGGCTTTTTTGTTTGAATGTCTGTGCTGTGTGGAATGTATTTCTGATATATTTTTGAGGAGCCCTGTTTAAACCTTTCTTTTTACTTTTTTCCACAGTCAAAATCCTGATCGACGCATTGTTCATTGTCTGCTGTGTGAAAAACCTCAAGAAATTCTTACTTCACATTTAAAAAGGGTGTGCATGAAAAACAGCACAGACGAAGAGAGGAAGGAAGAGTTGGATAGGGCCAAAGCTTCAGTTAAAAAATGGACATCTGAATGTAGAAACTGGGACTACAGAGATATGTGCGAAGAGTTCCCCCACAAGGCTTCCAGACATACTTTGCTGAAGAAATTGCAGAGACAAGAATATTTTGTGGCCAATGTACCGTCCAAAGAAGACCTGGAGCCTGATGAAGAAAGGCCAACATCCAGTGTGGCTGCAACTCTTCCTCAAGCCAGAGAGGAGGAGAGAGCCTCTGAGGAAGAACCAAAGTCACCTGAAGTATCTACTGCACATTCAAGTGACCCATCCTGGCAAAGGTAAGTGAAGTTCACCTCAAAATATACTTTTGACTGAATAACCCTGTAAATCTTTTGTGCTCATTTTCTCTTTGTATTTTCTCAGACCAACCTCAGCAGGCAACACAGACGTGAGACAGAACATGCAGAGTATGGGACTGTATGAAAGATTTCCACCAGAGACACCTCTCATAGCAGGATTCAAGAAGTACTTGCTTCAAACTCTGCATGTCCGCAACTGCCAACAGGAGGTATGATGAACTAACCAAATATGTTTTAGTATCATAAAGTGTGCTAGGCCTACTGTTTTTGCTTTATCCCTCAGATAAACACATCACCCACAATTACATTGTTTCAGTTTTATCTGATTATAGAATACTACACTCAGTACATTGTTTTTTATTCAGAAAGGACCCAAAAAAATACACCGTTTCAGTAAATGAGTTTCTGTATTTTCAACATTTTCAACATGTTAGCAACTAGTGATGCAGTGTAAAAACACCACAGTAACTACAAACGTGTGTGTAAAAAACATAAAAAGTTGTTTTAATGCTTGTTTTCAGTTTGATGGGACTCCTTGTAAAGGGTGTGAACACAAAGATTGTCTCAGGATTAGTCTCCGCTGAATGTCCATTATTCAGATGCTTAGTGTCCCCTGTTCAGTGGCTGTTTTACCAATTTGCAACTTTTGCAAGATGGCTGACCAGCACACTTTAGGCTGCTCACAATGCTAACATAATTTCATATCATTTAGACATGCACTCATTATAAGTAAAACATATAAAAAGTGGCCACAGCTGTGTCAGTTTTGCTTCACAAAGATAATTTCAGATAAAATAATTAAATTGTTGTATCCATGTGTCAGTGTTGCCAGCATGTATGCAGCTTCATCTTCTTTTCATGCATTTTTTATGTTCCATTATAGGTTGATAATGTCTCCAGGATGCTGAGGTACATCCAGCCCAGTGGAGAAGATGTTAGCCTGGACTTTCTCACGAAGATCACAGAAACTACAGACTACATCAACAACCTCCAGAGGGCAAAGATGACTTCAGCGACCATTTTAAATTATATAAAAAATATGATCCGTTTTATCCAGTTTTTAAAGCTTGAGCTGTCCTTCAAAGATTCTGCTTCAATATATTTACCAAAATACCAAGCTTACATGGACCTGCTCTCAACGCTACGGAAACCAGTTTCCAAGCAGCACAGCCAGGCTGTTTGTAAAACCAGGTCAGTTGTTACCATGTCTGCTACTTCATGTTTGAATGGCTTATTCAGTTTTTCTCAGACCTCTGAGTTTGCAGGACAGATGGGATTGTGTGATACAGAAAAACTAATGTTCTTTTATGTTTGTTTAGATACGACCGCTATGTCAAGGGTCAGCGCAGTCTACATGAGTGCCATAAAGTGATGCGGGTTTGCAAAAAGGACATGCTTGGCCTTTTTGCAAAACTGCTGGAGCACAAAGAAATCTCAAGAGAAGAGAAAACGTTGTTCCGGTACTACTGTGAAGCTATCATCCTCCTGAAACATTATCAAAGACCAGGATTGGTAGAAGGATTTACAGTGAGTACTTTCCCTGCAGAGATTTGTCTGAGTAAACCACAGCACAGCATGTTGAATTAGCAAACTGATATGTTGCCATTAATGTGCGTTGTCCTTCACTGACACACAGGTTTCAGAGTGGATGAAAAGGAAGAGCCATGATGGTAAAACGGTCATTGGTTTTAGCCAGCATAAGACAGCTAACATGCAAATTGCCACATTTGCCCTGAACACGGAGCAGGCAGCAGTAAGTTTTCATATAGACTAACATAACTTTACCAAAAGTAGCACCATAACTTATTCTGTAACAATGAACTTCTTTCATGTTATTATTTCCACAGATGCTGGATGCATACTACCATTACATTCGGCCTGAATATGTAAAAGAATCCGAAGAGGAGGAGGACCTTTTTTTCATCGGTTCACATGGACGACCCATCAGCTGTGCCAGCCAGGACCTATCCCGTCTGCATGCACAGTCAGTATGATTGTAAATAAACATTTACTGTACATCCCAGGAAACAGGAGATTAATGATTTTTCTGTTTCACTACAGCTACAAATTACCAAATGTGACCACCCAGGAGATCCGGAGAGTTGCGGAAACCCTAGCAGGCCAAATCTGTACAGAGGAGCAGAAGACCAAAGGGGCACACTACTTGGCACACAGCAATGTAGTAGCAGACGGAAAGTACAGGACGAGGACCCTCGAAGAAGCAGTTTTGGCCAGCAACCTAATCGGTGGCTTTGAGAAGTATGTACCAGGATCTGGAGAACATGTCGTGTGTGTGTGTCTGTCTGTCTGTCTGTCTGTTTGTCAAATTTGTCAAGTTTGTCATTTTAATGACTGTGGCATATTTACATTTTGAATTTAAACTGAAGTTTGTAAACATATAGCTTTTTTACATCTCACAGTCTCATAAGCGTTTGTGCATCTGTTATTCAGTGTTTCATATTGTTTGCTTGCAGTTCTTCTGAAGATTCTGGCAGTGAAAGGAGTTCCCGGGCAGAGAAGAGGCAGAGAGATCAAGAGGATGACAAAGAAGACCTGTCAAAATTTCTTAATTACTTCCCAGTAAATCTAGATGGCCAGCCACCTTCAAAAAAGAAAAGAGTTCAGGCTGGTTTCTCTGAGGGCAGAGTCTTCTATGACAAGTGGAGGGCTCTCCAGTATGCCAAAAGGGAAGCACATCTTTTGTGTAAGTAGAATTTATTATTATAAGATTAAATTGCTTCCCTTAAAAAGACCAAGTGTGTAAAATTTATTTTCTCATTTTGATAGCCAAGTACACAAGGAATCGTCCCACCATCCAAAGGGTGAGAAAAGACATCAGCAAGGATGGATGGAAGGCCAATCACCCCTCCCCGGAGGACATCGTGGCTAAATGGCAGCCGCCTAAAAGAAAAACAGTGGAGAGTGATGCAAAGATTTTGAAAAATATTCAAAAACAAAAGTGGTCAAGTCTGACCATCAAGGACTTTGGTGGTACCAAAGGAGAAGGTATGCACTCTTCGCTGTTTTAAGATCTAGAGAGCATAAAGTCAGATGTCAACTCATTTTTACTATATTCTAATCATGCACACTTTTATCATCTTATTTTTACCACAGGAGTTGTTGCCACCAAACCGTTTTTGAAAGGTTCCATCCTCTGTGATTACCACGGAAGGATAATCACAGCAGCAGAAGGGCAGGAGATTCAAGAAACAATCGATGACCAGAAGTGCTACCTCTTTTTTTTCAAAGACTTGTGCATTGATGCAAAAACCTTCCCTTGCGAGTGCCACCCAGACAAGGAGACCCTTGGGAGGAAAATTAATCATTCCAAAAAAAATGCAAATGTAAAACCCGTTCATAGCAAGATGCAGTTCTCTGATGGTACCAAGGACATCATACTTTTTAAGGCCATCAAAGACATTTGTATTGATGAGGAAATCAAGTTTAATTATGGTGTCAACAGAACGTCGTATGGGGGAGAAGGACATGACTTAGAGTGGCTGGAGGACTGAATGAATGTATTTTGACTATGCTGAATGTGGCACATACAATTGTGTCAGGCAATAAAGAGCTTGTGATTTCACCATATCTCATTGAGTTTTCTTTCATTTAATATTTTGAAACAGTTTCCCAGAGTTTGTGTTTTAAAACCCTGTTTCTCTCAGCCAGTACCTTGAAAACCTTGGGATAAAAATTGTGTTAGAATTGGTCAAAATGGCTGTTGGTCAGCCATTTCAAAAATGTTGACAAGCTGTTTTCTGGGATGTTTGATCAAATTAAATAAGGCAAAGGGGACAAAGGAAGTCCTGTAAGGGTTCACTGACACAGAACTATATATTCTGAGTCCATTATTTATAAATTTGATCAGAGTTGTCAGCCAGTACCTCCTGTAAGACCTCTTTGCAAATATTGCCAAGCTGTTAGCTATAGCATATATGATGACGTGCTTTAAAGACATGCATTTGCACACTGACCTGAATAAGGTGGGGGTGTTAAACATAGAAATTCAAGGTTTCTGTAGCTTAAAGTTCTATCAAAAAAAGACTAGGATATGAATGGGAATGACATGCCCAATGGCATAACACAGTGTAGCATGGACATGCAAACAAACAATTATCCTGCAAAAACTCAAAACATATACAATATCATGATATAACTATTGCAGGAAGGTGGAATACCCCACACCCCTACACAAACACACACACACACACACAAACATTCACACAAAGGGTGTGGAGATGGGCCATTTGTCCATCTGCAAGAAGACGACGACTTTGGAAAGGACCGTTAAAAACAGGTTTGACATGCTTCAACTTTGCTGAACGGCAAGATGGGTTTCATTCAGATTCATTTAGACAAAGAGCATGCGCCCCTCACCCACATAAATTCAGAAACAACTTGTTGGCCTCTAGTTTTCTGGCATTGTTGATCAAATGAAATGTGCCATGCAATGTTTGCTAAAGCCAGACTTATGTAAAGCAATTTAAAAAATTTACTTAAAAAGCACCAATAAAACCTGTCACTGCAAACATCTAGTTAATCAGAGGAAGACCAGACTTTGTTTTTTAGAAAGTGTGGATCTTAAACTTTCAAAAAAAGTTCAGCAAGCTGGATTTAAATGAGAATTTCAATAAGCACTATTTGTAATAATCTCTGATGAAAAACGCCTTTTATAACACGAATTCCATCTTTCAGGAGCTGCCTTTCACTCCAGATCATTTTAAAATGCTCCATGTTTGTCATTTCTGGGAGGGCAGAAAAGGCCCTACAATTTGATACTAGGCATAAGGTTGTGTAATAAAAATCTTATGATTTCACCTTATCTCAGTGAGTTTTCTTTCATTTAATATTTTGAAACAGTTTACCAGAGATTGTGTTTTAAAACCCTGTTTCTCTCAGCCAGTACCTTGAAAACCTTGGAATAAAAATTGTGTTAGAATTGGTCAAAATGGCTGTTGGTCCTTGTTTTTACACATGTTGACAAGCTGTTTTCTGGCATGTTTGATCAAAAGAAATGAGGCACTTGACTCTGAAAAAAAACACACAAAGGGTGTAGAGATGGGCCATTTGTCCATCTGCAAGAAGACAACGACTTTGGAAAGGACCGTTAAAGACAGGTTTGACACACACACACACACACTAGCAAGGGGTGTGGCAAGCAATGAGCATAAATAAGGTGTGCTGCTACCTGGGCTGTGATCAGTCTGCAGAAGACATCCTTGACCTTCTTACCTTTGCTGAACTTTTTGGAACAGTTTTGGACCATTTCCCTCTTGATCTGCTTTTTTGGTGAAGAGCACAAGACTGCTTGACGAAAATGGCTTCAAATAGGTAACTTTGTTTGATTTTATGACTAAATTTAGAATGTTTTAATTTTACAAGCTGGACAATTGAGTTTATTTTGCAAGAAAACCTCTAAACCCTATTGCTAGGCTTTTTTGTTTGAATGTCTGTGCTGTGTGGAATGTATTTCTGATATATTTTTGAGGAGCCCTGTTTAAACCTTTCTTTTTACTTTTTTCCACAGTCAAAATCCTGATCGACGCATTGTTCATTGTCTGCTGTGTGAAAAACCTCAAGAAATTCTTACTTCACATTTAAAAAGGGTGTGCATGAAAAACAGCACAGACGAAGAGAGGAAGGAAGAGTTGGATAGGGCCAAAGCTTCAGTTAAAAAATGGACATCTGAATGTAGAAACTGGGACTACAGAGATATGTGCGAAGAGTTCCCCCACAAGGCTTCCAGACATACTTTGCTGAAGAAATTGCAGAGACAAGAATATTTTGTGGCCAATGTACCGTCCAAAGAAGACCTGGAGCCTGATGAAGAAAGGCCAACATCCAGTGTGGCTGCAACTCTTCCTCAAGCCAGAGAGGAGGAGAGAGCCTCTGAGGAAGAACCAAAGTCACCTGAAGTATCTACTGCACATTCAAGTGACCCATCCTGGCAAAGGTAAGTGAAGTTCACCTCAAAATATACTTTTGACTGAATAACCCTGTAAATCTTTTGTGCTCATTTTCTCTTTGTATTTTCTCAGACCAACCTCAGCAGGCAACACAGACGTGAGACAGAACATGCAGAGTATGGGACTGTATGAAAGATTTCCACCAGAGACACCTCTCATAGCAGGATTCAAGAAGTACTTGCTTCAAACTCTGCATGTCCGCAACTGCCAACAGGAGGTATGATGAACTAACCAAATATGTTTTAGTATCATAAAGTGTGCTAGGCCTACTGTTTTTGCTTTATCCCTCAGATAAACACATCACCCACAATTACATTGTTTCAGTTTTATCTGATTATAGAATACTACACTCAGTACATTGTTTTTTATTCAGAAAGGACCCAAAAAAATACACCGTTTCAGTAAATGAGTTTCTGTATTTTCAACATTTTCAACATGTTAGCAACTAGTGATGCAGTGTAAAAACACCACAGTAACTACAAACGTGTGTGTAAAAAACATAAAAAGTTGTTTTAATGCTTGTTTTCAGTTTGATGGGACTCCTTGTAAAGGGTGTGAACACAAAGATTGTCTCAGGATTAGTCTCCGCTGAATGTCCATTATTCAGATGCTTAGTGTCCCCTGTTCAGTGGCTGTTTTACCAATTTGCAACTTTTGCAAGATGGCTGACCAGCACACTTTAGGCTGCTCACAATGCTAACATAATTTCATATCATTTAGACATGCACTCATTATAAGTAAAACATATAAAAAGTGGCCACGGCTGTGTCAGTTTTGCTTCACAAAGATAATTTCAGATAAAATAATTAAATTGTTGTATCCATGTGTCAGTGTTGCCAGCATGTATGCAGCTTCATCTTCTTTTCATGCATTTTTTATGTTCCATTATAGGTTGATAATGTCTCCAGGATGCTGAGGTACATCCAGCCCAGTGGAGAAGATGTTAGCCTGGACTTTCTCACGAAGATCACAGAAACTACAGACTACATCAACAACCTCCAGAGGGCAAAGATGACTTCAGCGACCATTTTAAATTATATAAAAAATATGATCCGTTTTATCCAGTTTTTAAAGCTTGAGCTGTCCTTCAAAGATTCTGCTTCAATATATTTACCAAAATACCAAGCTTACATGGACCTGCTCTCAACGCTACGGAAACCAGTTTCCAAGCAGCACAGCCAGGCTGTTTGTAAAACCAGGTCAGTTGTTACCATGTCTGCTACTTCATGTTTGAATGGCTTATTCAGTTTTTCTCAGACCTCTGAGTTTGCAGGACAGATGGGATTGTGTGATACAGAAAAACTAATGTTCTTTTATGTTTGTTTAGATACGACCGCTATGTCAAGGGTCAGCGCAGTCTACATGAGTGCCATAAAGTGATGCGGGTTTGCAAAAAGGACATGCTTGGCCTTTTTGCAAAACTGCTGGAGCACAAAGAAATCTCAAGAGAAGAGAAAACGTTGTTCCGGTACTACTGTGAAGCTATCATCCTCCTGAAACATTATCAAAGACCAGGATTGGTAGAAGGATTTACAGTGAGTACTTTCCCTGCAGAGATTTGTCTGAGTAAACCACAGCACAGCATGTTGAATTAGCAAACTGATATGTTGCCATTAATGTGCGTTGTCCTTCACTGACACACAGGTTTCAGAGTGGATGAAAAGGAAGAGCCATGATGGTAAAACGGTCATTGGTTTTAGCCAGCATAAGACAGCTAACATGCAAATTGCCACATTTGCCCTGAACACGGAGCAGGCAGCAGTAAGTTTTCATATAGACTAACATAACTTTACCAAAAGTAGCACCATAACTTATTCTGTAACAATGAACTTCTTTCATGTTATTATTTCCACAGATGCTGGATGCATACTACCATTACATTCGGCCTGAATATGTAAAAGAATCCGAAGAGGAGGAGGACCTTTTTTTCATCGGTTCACATGGACGACCCATCAGCTGTGCCAGCCAGGACCTATCCCGTCTGCATGCACAGTCAGTATGATTGTAAATAAACATTTACTGTACATCCCAGGAAACAGGAGATTAATGATTTTTCTGTTTCACTACAGCTACAAATTACCAAATGTGACCACCCAGGAGATCCGGAGAGTTGCGGAAACCCTAGCAGGCCAAATCTGTACAGAGGAGCAGAAGACCAAAGGGGCACACTACTTGGCACACAGCAATGTAGTAGCAGACGGAAAGTACAGGACGAGGACCCTCGAAGAAGCAGTTTTGGCCAGCAACCTAATCGGTGGCTTTGAGAAGTATGTACCAGGATCTGGAGAACATGTCGTGTGTGTGTGTCTGTCTGTCTGTCTGTCTGTTTGTCAAATTTGTCAAGTTTGTCATTTTAATGACTGTGGCATATTTACATTTTGAATTTAAACTGAAGTTTGTAAACATATAGCTTTTTTACATCTCACAGTCTCATAAGCGTTTGTGCATCTGTTATTCAGTGTTTCATATTGTTTGCTTGCAGTTCTTCTGAAGATTCTGGCAGTGAAAGGAGTTCCCGGGCAGAGAAGAGGCAGAGAGATCAAGAGGATGACAAAGAAGACCTGTCAAAATTTCTTAATTACTTCCCAGTAAATCTAGATGGCCAGCCACCTTCAAAAAAGAAAAGAGTTCAGGCTGGTTTCTCTGAGGGCAGAGTCTTCTATGACAAGTGGAGGGCTCTCCAGTATGCCAAAAGGGAAGCACATCTTTTGTGTAAGTAGAATTTATTATTATAAGATTAAATTGCTTCCCTTAAAAAGACCAAGTGTGTAAAATTTATTTTCTCATTTTGATAGCCAAGTACACAAGGAATCGTCCCACCATCCAAAGGGTGAGAAAAGACATCAGCAAGGATGGATGGAAGGCCAATCACCCCTCCCCGGAGGACATCGTGGCTAAATGGCAGCCGCCTAAAAGAAAAACAGTGGAGAGTGATGCAAAGATTTTGAAAAATATTCAAAAACAAAAGTGGTCAAGTCTGACCATCAAGGACTTTGGTGGTACCAAAGGAGAAGGTATGCACTCTTCGCTGTTTTAAGATCTAGAGAGCATAAAGTCAGATGTCAACTCATTTTTACTATATTCTAATCATGCACACTTTTATCATCTTATTTTTACCACAGGAGTTGTTGCCACCAAACCGTTTTTGAAAGGTTCCATCCTCTGTGATTACCACGGAAGGATAATCACAGCAGCAGAAGGGCAGGAGATTCAAGAAACAATCGATGACCAGAAGTGCTACCTCTTTTTTTTCAAAGACTTGTGCATTGATGCAAAAACCTTCCCTTGCGAGTGCCACCCAGACAAGGAGACCCTTGGGAGGAAAATTAATCATTCCAAAAAAAATGCAAATGTAAAACCCGTTCATAGCAAGATGCAGTTCTCTGATGGTACCAAGGACATCATACTTTTTAAGGCCATCAAAGACATTTGTATTGATGAGGAAATCAAGTTTAATTATGGTGTCAACAGAACGTCGTATGGGGGAGAAGGACATGACTTAGAGTGGCTGGAGGACTGAATGAATGTATTTTGACTATGCTGAATGTGGCACATACAATTGTGTCAGGCAATAAAGAGCTTGTGATTTCACCATATCTCATTGAGTTTTCTTTCATTTAATATTTTGAAACAGTTTCCCAGAGTTTGTGTTTTAAAACCCTGTTTCTCTCAGCCAGTACCTTGAAAACCTTGGGATAAAAATTGTGTTAGAATTGGTCAAAATGGCTGTTGGTCAGCCATTTCAAAAATGTTGACAAGCTGTTTTCTGGGATGTTTGATCAAATTAAATAAGGCAAAGGGGACAAAGGAAGTCCTGTAAGGGTTCACTGACACAGAACTATATATTCTGAGTCCATTATTTATAAATTTGATCAGAGTTGTCAGCCAGTACCTCCTGTAAGACCTCTTTGCAAATATTGCCAAGCTGTTAGCTATAGCATATATGATGACGTGCTTTAAAGACATGCATTTGCACACTGACCTGAATAAGGTGGGGGTGTTAAACATAGAAATTCAAGGTTTCTGTAGCTTAAAGTTCTATCAAAAAAAGACTAGGATATGAATGGGAATGACATGCCCAATGGCATAACACAGTGTAGCATGGACATGCAAACAAACAATTATCCTGCAAAAACTCAAAACATATACAATATCATGATATAACTATTGCAGGAAGGTGGAATACCCCACACCCCTACACAAACACACACACACACACACAAACATTCACACAAAGGGTGTGGAGATGGGCCATTTGTCCATCTGCAAGAAGACGACGACTTTGGAAAGGACCGTTAAAAACAGGTTTGACATGCTTCAACTTTGCTGAACGGCAAGATGGGTTTCATTCAGATTCATTTAGACAAAGAGCATGCGCCCCTCACCCACATAAATTCAGAAACAACTTGTTGGCCTCTAGTTTTCTGGCATTGTTGATCAAATGAAATGTGCCATGCAATGTTTGCTAAAGCCAGACTTATGTAAAGCAATTTAAAAAATTTACTTAAAAAGCACCAATAAAACCTGTCACTGCAAACATCTAGTTAATCAGAGGAAGACCAGACTTTGTTTTTTAGAAAGTGTGGATCTTAAACTTTCAAAAAAAGTTCAGCAAGCTGGATTTAAATGAGAATTTCAATAAGCACTATTTGTAATAATCTCTGATGAAAAACGCCTTTTATAACACGAATTCCATCTTTCAGGAGCTGCCTTTCACTCCAGATCATTTTAAAATGCTCCATGTTTGTCATTTCTGGGAGGGCAGAAAAGGCCCTACAATTTGATACTAGGCATAAGGTTGTGTAATAAAAATCTTATGATTTCACCTTATCTCAGTGAGTTTTCTTTCATTTAATATTTTGAAACAGTTTACCAGAGATTGTGTTTTAAAACCCTGTTTCTCTCAGCCAGTACCTTGAAAACCTTGGAATAAAAATTGTGTTAGAATTGGTCAAAATGGCTGTTGGTCCTTGTTTTTACACATGTTGACAAGCTGTTTTCTGGCATGTTTGATCAAAAGAAATGAGGCACTTGACTCTGAAAAAAAACACACAAAGGGTGTAGAGATGGGCCATTTGTCCATCTGCAAGAAGACAACGACTTTGGAAAGGACCGTTAAAGACAGGTTTGACACACACACACACACACTAGCAAGGGGTGTGGCAAGCAATGAGCATAAATAAGGTGTGCTGCTACCTGGGCTGTGATCAGTCTGCAGAAGACATCCTTGACCTTCTTACCTTTGCTGAACTTTTTGGAACAGTTTTGGACCATTTCCCTCTTGATCTGCTTTTTTGGTGAAGAGCACAAGACTGCTTGACGAAAATGGCTTCAAATAGGTAACTTTGTTTGATTTTATGACTAAATTTAGAATGTTTTAATTTTACAAGCTGGACAATTGAGTTTATTTTGCAAGAAAACCTCTAAACCCTATTGCTAGGCTTTTTTGTTTGAATGTCTGTGCTGTGTGGAATGTATTTCTGATATATTTTTGAGGAGCCCTGTTTAAACCTTTCTTTTTACTTTTTTCCACAGTCAAAATCCTGATCGACGCATTGTTCATTGTCTGCTGTGTGAAAAACCTCAAGAAATTCTTACTTCACATTTAAAAAGGGTGTGCATGAAAAACAGCACAGACGAAGAGAGGAAGGAAGAGTTGGATAGGGCCAAAGCTTCAGTTAAAAAATGGACATCTGAATGTAGAAACTGGGACTACAGAGATATGTGCGAAGAGTTCCCCCACAAGGCTTCCAGACATACTTTGCTGAAGAAATTGCAGAGACAAGAATATTTTGTGGCCAATGTACCGTCCAAAGAAGACCTGGAGCCTGATGAAGAAAGGCCAACATCCAGTGTGGCTGCAACTCTTCCTCAAGCCAGAGAGGAGGAGAGAGCCTCTGAGGAAGAACCAAAGTCACCTGAAGTATCTACTGCACATTCAAGTGACCCATCCTGGCAAAGGTAAGTGAAGTTCACCTCAAAATATACTTTTGACTGAATAACCCTGTAAATCTTTTGTGCTCATTTTCTCTTTGTATTTTCTCAGACCAACCTCAGCAGGCAACACAGACGTGAGACAGAACATGCAGAGTATGGGACTGTATGAAAGATTTCCACCAGAGACACCTCTCATAGCAGGATTCAAGAAGTACTTGCTTCAAACTCTGCATGTCCGCAACTGCCAACAGGAGGTATGATGAACTAACCAAATATGTTTTAGTATCATAAAGTGTGCTAGGCCTACTGTTTTTGCTTTATCCCTCAGATAAACACATCACCCACAATTACATTGTTTCAGTTTTATCTGATTATAGAATACTACACTCAGTACATTGTTTTTTATTCAGAAAGGACCCAAAAAAATACACCGTTTCAGTAAATGAGTTTCTGTATTTTCAACATTTTCAACATGTTAGCAACTAGTGATGCAGTGTAAAAACACCACAGTAACTACAAACGTGTGTGTAAAAAACATAAAAAGTTGTTTTAATGCTTGTTTTCAGTTTGATGGGACTCCTTGTAAAGGGTGTGAACACAAAGATTGTCTCAGGATTAGTCTCCGCTGAATGTCCATTATTCAGATGCTTAGTGTCCCCTGTTCAGTGGCTGTTTTACCAATTTGCAACTTTTGCAAGATGGCTGACCAGCACACTTTAGGCTGCTCACAATGCTAACATAATTTCATATCATTTAGACATGCACTCATTATAAGTAAAACATATAAAAAGTGGCCACGGCTGTGTCAGTTTTGCTTCACAAAGATAATTTCAGATAAAATAATTAAATTGTTGTATCCATGTGTCAGTGTTGCCAGCATGTATGCAGCTTCATCTTCTTTTCATGCATTTTTTATGTTCCATTATAGGTTGATAATGTCTCCAGGATGCTGAGGTACATCCAGCCCAGTGGAGAAGATGTTAGCCTGGACTTTCTCACGAAGATCACAGAAACTACAGACTACATCAACAACCTCCAGAGGGCAAAGATGACTTCAGCGACCATTTTAAATTATATAAAAAATATGATCCGTTTTATCCAGTTTTTAAAGCTTGAGCTGTCCTTCAAAGATTCTGCTTCAATATATTTACCAAAATACCAAGCTTACATGGACCTGCTCTCAACGCTACGGAAACCAGTTTCCAAGCAGCACAGCCAGGCTGTTTGTAAAACCAGGTCAGTTGTTACCATGTCTGCTACTTCATGTTTGAATGGCTTATTCAGTTTTTCTCAGACCTCTGAGTTTGCAGGACAGATGGGATTGTGTGATACAGAAAAACTAATGTTCTTTTATGTTTGTTTAGATACGACCGCTATGTCAAGGGTCAGCGCAGTCTACATGAGTGCCATAAAGTGATGCGGGTTTGCAAAAAGGACATGCTTGGCCTTTTTGCAAAACTGCTGGAGCACAAAGAAATCTCAAGAGAAGAGAAAACGTTGTTCCGGTACTACTGTGAAGCTATCATCCTCCTGAAACATTATCAAAGACCAGGATTGGTAGAAGGATTTACAGTGAGTACTTTCCCTGCAGAGATTTGTCTGAGTAAACCACAGCACAGCATGTTGAATTAGCAAACTGATATGTTGCCATTAATGTGCGTTGTCCTTCACTGACACACAGGTTTCAGAGTGGATGAAAAGGAAGAGCCATGATGGTAAAACGGTCATTGGTTTTAGCCAGCATAAGACAGCTAACATGCAAATTGCCACATTTGCCCTGAACACGGAGCAGGCAGCAGTAAGTTTTCATATAGACTAACATAACTTT